>NW_005842318.1:1523414-1531079 GCF_000455745.1 Alligator sinensis
ACCGGTGGCTCGAGAGGACGTCCCAAAGTGGACTAGATTATTTTAGAGAAGGCCCGGAGTGCGCCTCAAGAGTCCCAAGAGAGGGGCGGTGTTACTAAGAATCCCAGTGAGGGGTACTGTATTAGAGAGAGCCCGGAGTGGGCCAAGAGAGAGCCCAGATAGGGACAATAGTATAGAGACATACCAGTGTCTATCCCATCTGCGAGGCTTGGGGCGTGGTATTAGGGGTTGGTAGGAGCCACGCATAGCCCATAAGGCTAGGGTGCCTGGGGAGCACCCATCATACCGGGAGACCCCCAGGGGGGTCCAGGAACACACGGGGACAGAAGTCCCAGCTATCCATGCCCAGGGAGTCGTAAGGCATGGATAGCTGCCTTTTATTAAACAGCAAAGACGTGGCGGGCGAGAATTGAGGGTGCCCTTGGGCCGAATTGGCATGGAGAGAGGGCCTTAAGGAGATCACAGCCCTCCTATAGGACCCCGCCATGACAAGAAGTCTAAATGATTAGATAAATATTAGAGATTGTACCCCTATCTGTTACCCTAAAACTGCATTTAAGAAACCTTTCCTCTTCCTTATTTGGATGGTAAAATAACATTTATATTCTCTTCTGGACATATGGCCTGGGAAATTAGCTGACAGTCAATATTATCCTTAAATTTAAAACAAGACATGAATTCAAGAATTAAGTATACCAGCATGCACATAGATATGCAAGCAGTGAGAGCTTCTCAAACTTGTCCTTTATTGAGATCAATAAAGCATGCTTTTGGCCTAGAATCCTACCTGTCTGCAGTACAAAACTGCAAACAATGAGAGGCCATTACTACACTATGATTCACTCAAATGCAATGTACAGTCATTATAGGAAGGTAGTGTCAGACCCCATCTACAGCCAAGATTTGTTCTTGAGAGAAGAATGAGATAGATGGCTTAAGTACCTATTTGTGGTCTTGTTCATTCGTTAGAGAAATTAGAGGAAAATGGATCTCTTTATTGGTGGAAAATTTTAAATAGAGGGCTACATAGAAAAAAAAAAAAGGCTCGCTAATAACTTAGAGCCTGTCTATATTTCCTGGGTGTTTTTTCAGTACTTGCACAAAGAATGAAAGCCAGAATCAAATGAAGTGCCTCCTTTTTAATTCTTTTATTCTACTATTGTATTTTTTTCATTTCACCTTTTTTTGTATCCTTGTATATTATGTTATATTTTAATTTTGTTTAAATTGGTAGAAATGCATAATCTTGTTGTATGCTTTTACCAGTTGCCATACAATATATAATTTATTTTATTGTCATTTTTAGTGTATTGTTTTTACAAAAGTTGTAAATAAACTACTACTACTACTACTATATTAATGTAAGTGTTCAGGATGAACACACTCCTTATAAGTTATAACAGAAGCAAGAAGGAGAATATCTCCAACTTACCCAAAAATGTGTACTTATCTCTGCAATGCAGCTTTATAACTTCTCTTATGTCATAATAAATATTTTATAGTGATGTTTTGGGTTAAAATGTGACACTGAGTATTAGTAATGAATTTTGATTCTTTATATAGTTTTTGCTAAGAGTTTTTAATTGTGAATAGTAGGTGAAACTATTTAGTTAAAAAGATGAACACCAGCTGAAAGAGCTGAACATATCCTGTTTGATAAGGAAAAAGAAAATAGCCTTATTCTCTTGTGTATAGCAAAATCTCTTACGTATAACATCTGGTTGGTCAAAGCTACAAAAAGCTGAGACAGGAGCTTTTTCTCTTTCTTTCCTCCCCCTTCTATCTTTATATGTATAAAAAAACTTGAGCTTTAAACTCACAAAAAAAAATCCTTATTAAGAACTAACTCCCTTAAAAAATATTCTAGTGTCTTCAGATAACTTTAAGGAAACCATCTATAGCTGAAAATATTTTAGCAAATCTTCCTTTATTCCTAAATGCCTTGAAATGATATACTGGATTCACTCAAATACAAGATGATCCCCCAATAATTATATTCTATATATAGAAAATGTATAAGTGTGTTATCATCTTATAAGTCCAGAATCTATTTATTGGAAGTTTTCCTTGAATTTGTCTCCCTCCCAGTGCTACAGCAGGGTAAATAAATCTGGGGGGGTCAGGTCCCCCCTTGTCCTCTACCCCCCACAACTTCTTTCCCTTGCAGCCCCTTCTCTTCTTTTTTGTCAGATCCTGCTCTCACTGAGCACATGGAAGTGAAGAGCATATATGAAAACAGTGATTCTGAAATAAACACACCTGTAGTAATTTGCATCTAGGCAAATTGCTAGTGCTACCCAAAGATTTAGCTCATCTAGAATTAATGCATTATTCCTTTTCTGAAGCTTCTGTAAGTTTTAGCACAAATAATGCATAAACATGCCTTTTAGAAGCATTTTTGTACGTACTTATATATAGGAAAAGTATTTTTTTAAGGAAAATATTTTGTTTCCCAGATAAAATAAGACAAATCAGACAAATCAGTTCTGAATCCTATGGATCATTCAAGAACCATTAGTGACCCTACTACCATCAAGTATCCTTCATCCCAAAGTTTTCAGTCTGGGGTTTCAGACACTGTCTGGGGCTTGGGGTTTGCATATCCCTCAGTTTCACTTGCCCTCAGTCATATGGCCATTGTAGCAAGCTACGAAGGAATCTCCCATTTTTAAAGTTATTGTGTAGCCGAGATCCTCCCACTGGAAGTTGGCCAGTGGGAAGCTAACTATGAGGCTTTCATAGGGAGTCCTGTCTGCAAGCAGACAAGGGTGCACCCTCCACTACACAGTGCCATTTTAATTGCATTACCTTGTTTATGGTATTTCCCCTGCCAGGTCAAAATATGCACAATACTAGTTCAAATCCAAAAACTCATGCCTCAGCAGAGACACATGTTTCAATCCATGGTGACCCCATACCTCAGCACTGCTCACTATGGGTGTATACTCCAGATACCCAGCAAAAGAATCTCTGTGCTATTTAGTCCCACACTCATGAATGGAATCGGCCATTCTTGTCATGAGTCCTGGGATCCTCCAGAACCTTATATGCAGATGAAATGCAGGACCATCCACTCTGGCTCCATCTCATGGAGGGTGGGGAGCATTTGTAACAGGCAGTGAGAGGGGCTGTCAGATGGATTGTGGATGAACCATTTGGGGTCCTGTTTGGTGATGTTTGCCAGTCATTTAGGGCTGGTGAAGAAACAGGAATAATTGGAAATGGTACAGAAAGGTGCAGCTCAGCTGTGGGAGTGAAGAGGAAGTTGAAATATGTTCAACGTAGTGACTCACTATGACTTAAAAAAGAGTTAGCACTGAGCACAAAAGGTGCTATCACAGATATTATTCAGATGGGCTTCACTAACCTATCTGTAGCAGGGGACCCCTGCCATTAAAAGTGAGCAAGTACAGCAACACAGAAAGGCTAGCTATGGGGCAGCTGGTTTCCTGGGGAGATAAGCAGCAGCTGTGACAATGTAAAGTGGCAGGCTAGAGAAATAAGCCTATTAATCAGGGTGGAAGAGGAAACCCCTGAGCTTGGCCCTGAAGACAAGGGGTCCAGTG
Source organism: Alligator sinensis (assembly GCF_000455745.1). Classification (NCBI taxonomy): domain Eukaryota; kingdom Metazoa; phylum Chordata; order Crocodylia; family Alligatoridae; genus Alligator; species Alligator sinensis. The sequence continues at coordinate 1,526,981 of NW_005842318.1, forward strand.
ACAAGAAGGGGGAGGAGGAAGGACCCAGGGCCAGAGGCTCAGGATGGCCTTGGCTCTGAAGGAGGAAGGAGCTGTGGGATTCTTCTTTTGGGATAAGTATTGTTGAAGTGAGTTGTATATAGCCCAACAGGAAATTTGGAGTCAGCAGAGCAGTGGCTCTGGGACATGTGATTCAGATGCAGGGCTGGAAGCCCACAGACAGGAAGAGAAGGGAGGCACAGCCAGGGGCCCCTTGCAAGGGAAAGGCCAGAAATATAATGTTTTGTTCAAGTGGGGATCAGGGCCAGAAGGAGGCTGCTCAGGGATGAGCAAGACAGGATGAAGCAGAATGAAGGGCTTACTATGATCTCTGATATGAGCCCCATATCTTACCTAGACATCAAGGCGTGGCAGGTAGAGATAGGGTGGTGGCCTGAGAGATCAGCCAGGCAGGACAAAAATCAGAGTGTTCGCTAAGGGATGCCACAGCCATCCTCTGGAGACAGATCCTGTAACACTATCCTTGTGGTAGGTTCCTATTAGTATGTTTGCCCAGTAAGGGCATGCTGGGCATTTATAGTAAGGGCATTTATAGTCATGCTGAGTATTGGCTGTATTCAAGCAACTTCATAGTTGGTTTCCATCCCTGCTTTTGGCAGCAATCTGCAATGTATTTAATGAGCTTTCCTTGTATGAGACTGTGAAATGAAATGAAATGAGCATTTCCAAATGCTGATCAGGGGAAAAAAGGTCTCATTATATTCAAGTAAATACGGTAGATTTCTTTAAGATGCTTATTTGAAATTGTTTCATATTTAAAATATATCAGAATGGCTAATATTATTGTTAGTGTTATATAAACAAAACTGCTAAATGACTTTATTGTATAAAATAATGTTGCATGCACAACTATAGCAAAGTCATTTTGTGTTATCTCTGCTTACTTATATATAATTAAGTATAGAAATATTGTGTACTACTGGAAAAAAAATAACTAGCTATTTGACAGCGCTTAAGTACTTTCCCTAAAAAAACCAAAAAAAAAAAAAAGAATAATCTCTCAAAGAATTTGGAAGAAGAATCAGTATCTTCTTTGAAAACTATTTAAGCTGAAGACGGTCTTTAATAATCATGTCAGTTTAAAAGATTACTTTTATAAGACTTTTTTTTAATATCAAGCAAGGATATTTGGACACATTTCAAACAGATTTTTTTTAAAATTCTTATTACATTCTTATTAAATGAATGGAAAATTTTAGAAAATGGACTAAATGTAAGAAAAACAAAGCTAAGCATCTAAACTTTAAATGGTTTGAGAAGTCCCTTCATAACAACAAACCCAGTTTACTATTCTCTGTAATGTGTATTGACACCCTGATATTCATGACCTAAAGACTGTAGTGAAATGGGAGGAGGGAAGGGAAACTAGGCACTAGCCTCTGGTACTGACTTAAAAGGGGTGACAGTACAATTGCCTCCCTCCAGGAGTCTTGCCCTGTGCTGCTTGGTTGTAGGAGCTAGGAAGACACAGTCCCACAGCTAGCTGCCTATTACATGCTTCCTCCCAGGGTGGGAGCCATGGAAGGGACAGCTCTGTTTTTGTAGGGAGGGAATGGAGCACCAGGAGCAGCCCAAGGTGCCCACACCATTGCTTGTCCCTCAGCATCCCAAGCCTATGCTGCTACAACAGCAGCTGCAGCATGATCAGCTGCTGCTGAAGTGAGAAAAGCTGGGCAGATAAGATTCCTCTCCCCCTCCCCTCTTCCCCCTACTCTCCCTTGATCAGCATAATGTCCCCTTCCCCACCACCTCTGCCCTAGGCACTGAAAGAGATGGCTATGCCTCTGGCTAAAGAGGCCACTAAGATCATCACTTGGAATTATTGTGCCAGTTGAAAAGTTCCAGCAGTTAATATGTAATCTAGCCAAACCCTGAGAGATATGGCCTCACCCCTTCAGGGAAACTATAAGAGTAGTATTCAAATCTCTCTGAATTAAAGCAGCAGCCCATACACCTCTCACTTCACTGAACTTGCATAGCACTCATATCTCAATACTTTCATCTCTTTAAAAAATGAAGGCACAGAAAGAAGAATAGCTTGGAAACACATGGAAACAACTTCCCACTGCAGCATTGCTTCTGCAACATTACAAAATTAATAAGACTTCAAGTGAAGTTTGCTGGATCAATCTCAAAAAAAGCTAAATAAAAATTTAACTTCTAGGCTGTTTTTACATGTACTCCAGGGGGATGGAGGGGGAAGGCACTTTAATTAGGGCAGCTCTGATTCCTGCTCTACTTAAAGCACTGTGGCATCTTGTGCATAACTTGATGAATGAGCTTAGTTAAAGCGGCCCCATTGTCATTTTGAAGTGTGGGGTTACTACTACATGCGACATGGAGGCTGGCTGGTGTGCTCTAATTAGCATGCTCCAGCAGACACTTTTAATCGAGTCTGCCAATGTGTTGTAATTGCAGAGTGCTAAAGCAGCCTCCTGGTGCCTCTACAGACACCCTTAGTGATTTCAATTGGATACTGATATGCTATTGTAATTTAAGATGCTAAAAGTCTCTCTTGTTCAAATCAAAAGAGTCTATACTACTGTATTTTCCCACATTCAATACATACTTCACCCCCCCACCCCCAACAGCAAGGGAAATTGGAGTGTATATTATACACTAACAGCAGTTTCTTCCACCTAAGCTTCAGCCAGGTGAAAGCAAAAGTAAAGTGTACACAATTCATGGGGAGCAGAACAATGACTCTCTAGCTACTGCTACACAGTCACTTACCACAAAAAAAGATCTTTCTTCATTCATTCTGCCTTTCAAAAACAAAGTGTATATCTTATGCTGAAGTGTCTTGTATGTGAGAATATAGTATATGTCCCTGGAGAGGCAAGACATACTAACCTTGATAGAGTTAGTTGATTTAAGTTGAATTTAATTCATTTCCCTGTCTCTTGAATACTTGAATTGCTTCTTTTAAGAAATAAAATGTAATTACTTTTTGTCATTTCATATCACTTTGTTAAGGTCCAGCCACCTTTGTTCATTAGTAAATGGTAAACCCATGGTAAATCCATGATAAACCCAGTACTGTTCTCTCATCCTTAAAATCCCTTGTCCAGGTATAAATTGTTTTATTGTTCTGTAGCACACTAAAGCAGGACCCACTAATCATTTTTAAAACAACATATTTTCATTTGACTCTCTAGAGAAGACCTTTGGCAAAGATGGACCCACTTCCAAAGCTGTCCAGAAAGACCTATATATATAAAGACCAAATACAGCAACCATATTTGTATTATGTTTTGATTTTTAATAATAAAATACTCATAATTAATCAATGTGATGAATTTACTTACATCGTTTAAGCATTAACAAACTATAAACAAGACGGAATCGAAGGAGGAGAAAGTAGAAGGATTGTCAGTTAGGTTACATGGGGGGCAAGGAGAAAGGGATTTGGTGGTAGGGGTCTGCTACAGACCCCCACACCAAGGGGAAGAACTAGACTCGGGGATCCTGAGGCAGCTCTCAGAGACCATAAAAACTAAGGAGGCGGTAGTCATGGGGGACCTAAACTACCCAGACATCTGCTGGGAGACACAAACAGCAAAGTCCCACCATTCACGCACGTTCCTATCCTGCATACAGGACCTCCATCTGACGCAGGAGGTACACGGTCCCGCTAGGGGGAATGCCTTACTGGACCAGTATTGGCAATGGGGGATGATATGGTAGGAGACCTACAGATTGGTAATCACCTGAGGGACAGTGATCACCAAATAATAGAATTCACTATATGACGTCGAGTGGGTAAGGTAACTAGTAGGGTGAAAGTGCTAGACTTTAGGAAAGCTGATTTCAATGAACTCAGGCGATTAGTCAAGGACGCACTGCAGAGTAGGAGTTTTGAAGAGATGGGAGCCCAGGAAGGGTGGCTGTGCCTTAAGGAAATGATCCTTCGGGCACAGAGGGAGATGATCCCGATGCGAGGAAAAAGAGGGAAAGGGGCCAGGAGGTTTCCTTGGCTGACCAGAGAAATCCAGGGCAGCCTGCAGACTAAAAGGGGAGCATATAAAAAGTGGAAACGGGGAGAGATTACCAAAGAGGA
>NW_005842318.1:1532839-1546367 GCF_000455745.1 Alligator sinensis
CTTTCCTGCCTATGCAGGGGGTCGGACTCAATGATCTATTGAGGTCCCTTCCAACCCTAGCATCTATGAATCTATGAATAATATATGATGGTAAGAGGGGGGAGTCACTTCCCTGAGCTAGTATAAAGAGAAACAAGTGTCAAGATATGTTCTTCCATTTCCTGCCGCTTTAAACTATGCACTTTAGTGATTTGGAAAATAAGATTACTCAGAATTTAAATTAGAATGCTTCTTTCTACTCAACACTGAGAAATGAACACATCTAAGCACAGGCTTATGACACAGTTAAAGGTAAACACATGCTTAAATGCTTTGCTGTATGAGTGTTTGAAAGATCCATGTCGTATGGAGCTCCTGGACAGTTTTAACTAAAGAACTTGGATTTTCAATACAGAAGAAGAAAAACTAAGAACCTTTATCCCTTTGGGCATCAAGTCACTGATGTTATACTATTCACTTCTCATTGCTGAATGCATATCTCACTTCCTGTAATAAAGCATAATTTTAGAGTCAAGTGTAGTACTGTGCATAATTTGAATGACAAAGAGAAATTCTGTTTTCATTTAGATCAGGCCAAAACTGAATATGCACAAAAAAACCAATAACTGACAGGAGAATACAATCCTTGGTGATCTTAACCTTGAATCTGTAGAAAGCTTCAGGGGATGCTAGGATTTTTAAAAAAATTCTTTGCCTTATTCTCACTTAGTGAGTTGACAAGTGCTAAGATGAAACAGCAGCTAAGGAAGATGTTGCAAAAGTACTGCTACTCCTAGCAACAGTGACTGTGCATGCACAATATATAACATCTGATTATCCCCCCTCATATTTCTTTAAATAAAAATGATATATTTGCAATTGTGTCACATACTTTTAAATATTTTCTAAGTACAATTTAGCTAGAAGTAGAATACATAATAGAGGCAAGGAATAAAAAGTTTTATATTGAGAAAAATAACTAAGAGAACTACAGATAAAGATCTTTCTGCGAAAAAGCATATTCCAGCATTATGTGTTGGAAGAAATGGTGCATTTGATTTTGGTTCAGAATAGAAGTAAAGAGGACAATAGTATTCCACAAAAGATAGCTGCTATAATAATAGGAGACCAAAGTAAATGGGAAAAGGTTGTGGTAGTCTAGTTATCTGCCAGAAAAGGCCTAGACACAGCAAAGAGAAACATTTCACAAAAGAAAGCCCTGCAAGGAAGCAAAGTGAATGGAAGAGGTAAATTAATAGTTTCAGAGTTCCTATGAAGGACACAGTTAGAAGACTGTGCATCTAGAAATAATTCCCCCACTCATTTTCTCAGAAGGTGTATTTACAAATCAGAATTTACCAAATGTTAAAGACTGGGGCAAATTAATGAATGTACCTTATTTTGGTATATTTTACAACTCATTTGACAGAAGTATTAAATATTTTTAAAGATTTTATGTTGCTTCCTCTTGATAGCAGTTTTAAAGGCAGAAACACATTGTTCGAAATCTGAAAAGCAAGCTGCAAATATTCAAAGTGGAGTGCTTTTTCACTAATTTTATGGCTTATTTATTTTACCAAACAATTTATCTTTTATTTGCCTACTAATTAAACTACCACTTCTGTAGATAGCATTCATTATGGTGACTTTTAGTAGTTATCTTCATGCTCAAAAGCATTACATTTGATTATGTGAAGTGGGAGATTTTTTCTATTAAAAAACAAACCTCAAACAGATTGAACCAAGCAAAATATGTATTTCTGGCTCATCAAATCTGCAGTAGCATAAGCTGTCTTTCAGTTGTATCTTTTATTGTGAGTCTTATGTAGATGTTCAAGATGGTGGCATATAAGAGATTTTATATTGTAGGCTCCAGTGCACATCTGTTGGATAACTGACAGCTTCTTTGAATTTTGAGACAACTTGGTCAGAGGTTTGAAAATCTTCAAACAGAGGTTTTGAACTGACAGCATGGTACATGTGGCACCAGCTAGTAATACAACACAACAAAGGGTCTGATGTGAGATTTTAACATGTGTAAACGTACAACTTCACACAATTTCAAATAATGCTTTAATGGCAAAATAACTTTTGAAAATATTTCTAACTTCTATATGATCACATAGTTCTAATGGCCTCTAACCTATGGCTCTGATTTCCACTCTCTGGCACTCTAACTCCACTTGGGCTAAGTGAGATTCCCTCACTTCACTTAGAGCAGCTCCATGAGCTGTATTGCCTTTTCTGAGTGAAGAACATCTTTCTTGCTTTGGACCTGTCCTCTGCTTCCCATAGTCACCTTTGTCCCTACTACCTCCTCCAGAAAAGACCCTGACATACCCAAAGAGGGCTTTGAAGAGGTCTTAGTGGGAAAGAACAGATATGGTGCTCTGGACTGCCCTGCCAAGCACAGTAGAGTTAGCCTACTGGAGAGTCTTCTTGGTAAAGTCACTGAACTACACCAGGGATTCTAAATTGAACTAAACTGGGATTATTTTTTTTATTCTGTTAGAGATTTCCTAGGTGACCTTGAAAACATCATATGATTAATCTATATCTCAATTATCAATTGGTAAAAGAGGAGTAAGTTGAAGAAAAAGCCATACATGTTTGGGAGTCATTCAAATATTATGTTAACATGGAGCATATAAGTGCTTAGATAGAAATAGAAAAAAACCTATCAAGTAGATCACATTTACCGGCTTTTTATTCACATTTACTTAAGTGTAAAGTTTTATAAACAGATCCTAAAGCTGCTGTAAACTAGTATAGCTATACTGATTTTTACAGAGCTATACTAGATTTATATCAACTGAGTATACCAAATGGCCCAAAGGGTTCAGTATTGTATCACAAGTCTCCTGACCTGTTCTGTCCTTCCATCTTTACATTCTTAGGTAGAGTATTTTGCTCTCAAAAGATTTCAGAATAAATGTTTCACTATATTTTATTTTTCCCTAGCTGAATAAAGCAACTCAAACTGCAAAACAATTGCTTTCCTTTTATTTCACGCATTCACAATCATGCAGTGTCCCTTTAAATTGTATTCTCTATGCTAAGACAATATGTTATCAGTTATATTTTTCTTGTCTTATACTACAATTGTTTAAGAGAAAATTACATTGTTTATATATATTTTTCTACAGTTAACACATTATCTAAAGTACTGAGTTGGCTGATAGTGAAACAAGGGAATTTACTGTATGCCATAAAGCATTACAATTGATGTTAAATTGCATTCAGCATGGAATTATAGACATTTAAACATCATTTAAGAGGAAAATATCTACTCAAGGGATTCAACTGACATCATAAACTGAGAGCAACACTTCAGCAATTTATAAACCTCTGAGTAGAATTAGTTACCTGGATCTAACTTTTAAATACCATCTGCATTGTATTGATTTCTTATTGCATTTCTTAAATGAATTTGATGTGTTCATTTTTTTATTAATTTTTGAGTAAACAATAGGGCTCTGAAACATAGTAGGGGACCAGGTGATAAACTACATGAACAATTTGGTTCATAATGGTTGCAGAATAACCCAATTCTGCAATTTGATGCAGAACAGCTCAGCACACACAACTTTTCTGAAAACCCACACCTGTTTTCTTCATTCACCTTGCTTCATTTTTGTCTTTTATCAATTAACACTAGGTCACCCCAAGATACCTGATATAGGCAGGGCCTGTCCTGGGAGACCATGGAGGGCAATGCATCCCTCCACTACCAATTGCAATCTGTAGCTTTTAGGAAGTTTTCTACCTAAATGATGCTTGGTCCATTTTTGCCCAGCTTTCTGCAAGTACAAGACGACATATACAGCACAAAGCTTTACACAAGGACTGAACTTCAAGTGATATTTCAATGGGTTTGAGCTTTGATAAGAGTATTTCACTCAAATTCAGTACGTTGCTATTAAAAAGAAAGGACTCACTCTTATCCATTTACCCATTTAGAAAGTCTGTGTGTGTAAGGTTAAATTCATCTTACATTGAAGAATTCCCAAGAAGAATAGGGAAAAGATCATGATAAATTTGAAAATACAGAGCCTTCAGATATGGATACTCGAAAGTAATAAAAATCCAACTAGTTTGATCAATAGGAAACTGATACAGTTGTTTTGTGTAGTCCAACCATTCCTTCATGTCTGGTTGTTCATTGGAACCGGATTTTTTGATTTTTCACACCAACACTAGGTTGTACTTGTTTCATGGAGAAAATATCTGGGTCTTCAGCAATCTAGGGTCACTAGGCCCTTTCCTAGTATCAGTGGCAGCTTTCCAAATATTTTCTTTAGGAGTGAAGCTGGGTAATAATTTTGCCAACGATGGAGTTCAGGGGGGAACTGACTGTATTTACAAAATTGGTTCAATTCTGCAAGAACAAATCCAGAAAAATATAAAAAAAATATTGGGCAGGGATTTTTTTTAAATATGAAAGCATTTCATTTTTGCATTTTTCAAAGCAGTAATGCTGTCCTAGAACCCACTTGACTACTAGCTGCATGTTTAGACACCTAAATTCTTTGTAATCTGGTCCCTACAACTTAATTTAATTTTCAGTGAGATTTAGGGGCCTGGTTTGCAGAGGTTCCTTTGAAAATCCCAGGTGACTGGCAGGGCCATCAGATCTGAGTCACTCATGCTGAATGATCCAGTATTTAGTAGCCCTTAGTGTGACTGTTCAGCTTGATGCTTTTGATACAGGTTTTGCCTAGCTTTTACTTTTCTTCTATGTAGACTAAATACATTTCTCTAAATATATGGGGAATCTATTATGTATAATAACATATATACTGAATCATATTATCATACTGAATCGTGATATATGATTTTCAGTCAAATCACATATTACATGGCAGTAATTTAGAGTTAAGGATATATCACTGCATGCTGGATTTTGTATTTAGCTGATAGCTCTTTGGGAAAGAATCCCATTGACTTTAATGGTATTTTGGATAGGCCTTTGGTTGGGTGGGTGGCAACAGCTTTTCAGTGTTAAATGAAAAAAGAAAAGAACATTCCTCTCCAGCACAATCTGTCATTTGGCTTTGCTAATCTGGCCAAATTACAAGAAAAATACTGTAAACACAATGGGATATGCTAAGCATCAGACCCTTAGGTGTCATCCACAACATTTAAAAGGCAGAAAATCTGGGACAGCAGATGCATTGGTATGTCTGTGTTGTGTTTTATTTCATTGCATATGGTTCTGTATTACAACAGATTGAAATTATGGTAATGCTACTCATGCCATAAAAGTTAAGATTGTGTCAGTAGTTAGCCCTTTGTTATGAATCCTTTTACTCAAGAGTCCTAATTCTGAGTTATAAAATATTTATCTGGCTAAGCACTTAAGACTAGGTCAAAATAAGAAAATGTCTTCAACAATATCTTCATTTGTATGCCCAGAAAATAAAAGGGACAGAATTACACTTTCAATGCATCAAATCAACGTTAATTTATATGTGGGAAACTCTTCATAGTTTTGTGCATAATTGAATTATGAGATGGATGTCCAGTTTATGAGGAAATTGAACAGGGAAGAATAAAAGAGGAGGGAAGGAAAAGATAGAAGAGAGAAAGGATTAGGAGAACAGGAGTCCATCTAAGATACAGTTACAGCAAGAAAGACTGAAGTATATTAATCAAAATTACGTTATTTCAGCAGTCAAGGATTTCCAACAATTTTATTGCACCTTCTTCATGTCATTCAAATACTTAATTTTATGATTATAGCAATGATTCTCAACTAGGGTGCAATGGCACCCTGGGGTGCCTTGCGATCTTTTCAAGGGTATCATAGAGTTAGCACTGTTAGGTATGCAGACATCATTCAAAGATAGACCCAGAGTTTTCACATGAGAATCCATAGTATTCATAGATTCATAGAAGTAGGGTCAGGAGGGACCTTGCAAATCATCAAGTCCGACCCCCTGCCCTGGGCAGGAGAGAAAACCAGGCTCAAATGACCCCAGCCAGGTAGACATCAAGCCTCCTCTTAAAGACCCCCAGGGTAGGAGCCATCACCACTTCCCTTGGAAGTTGGTTCCAGAACCTAGCTACCCTGACTGTGAAGTATTGCCTCCTCATATCTAGTCTGAACCCACTCTCTAACAATTTGTGGCCATTATTCCTTGTTACCCCAGGGTGTGCTAGGGGGAACAGGTTCTCTCCCAAGCCCTGCTGGTCCCCTCTGGTGAATTTATAGACGGCCCCCCTCCTTGGCCCTGCTTGAGATGCATCTGTGGATGCACGACAAGGTACGGTTAGCCCTACTGACTGTGATCTTGCATTGTCGGCCCACGTTCATCTTGGAGTCAATAATGACTCCAAGATCTCTTTCTGCCACTATGCTCTCAAGAAGGGAGTTTCCCAGCTTATAAGTGTGCAGCTGGTTCCTACTGCCCAAGTGCATCACCTTGCACTTGTCAGTATTGAAACCCATCCTATTTTCGTTAGCCCACCCCTGTAACCTGTCCAGGTCCTGCTGTAATCTGTCCTTCCCTGCTAGCGTGCCCACCTCACGCCAAATCTTGGTATCATCAGCAAATTTGAACAGGCTGCTTTTTACCCCATCGTCCAAGTCACTCATAAAGAAATTGAACAGTGAGGGCCCAAGGACCAAGGCCTGGGGGACTCGACTGCCCGCTTCCCTGCATGTCAAAATAGACCTGGCCACCACTACCCTCTGAGTATGACCCTTCAGCCAATTTGCAATCCATCTGACTGTATAGGCATCAATGTCACAGTTACCTAGTTTTTTGATGAGAATGGGGTGGGAGACAGTGTCAAAGGCCTTGCTGAAGTCCAGAAAGACTACATCCACTGCGACACCTGCATCCAATGCTTTTGTGACCTGATCGTAGAAGGCAATCAGGTTGGTCTGACAGGACCTGCCCCTAATGAAACCGTGCTGGTTGCCCTTGAGCATTATCTCTGCTGCTGGCCCATCACAGATGTGCTCCTTGATGATCTTCTCAAGGAGTTTCCCCAGGATTAGACTAATGGGCCTATAGTTGCCCGGGTCCTCCCTCTTCCCTTTTTTGAAAATGGGGACCATGTTGGGTTTCTTCTAGTCATCTGGCACCTGGCCAGAGCACCATGAGTACTTGTAAAGCCATGCCAGGGGCCCTACAATAACCCCTGCCAATTCCCTCAACACCCTGGGGTGGAGAGCATGTGGACCTGCTGATTTGAACATGTCCAACCCCTCCAGAAGCTCTCTAACCCAGTCCTTGCTGACCTTAGGCCTGGCAGCGTTTCTCCCAAGTCCATCCGGAATCCTGGTCGGGGAGTCCTGGTCCCTGCATAGGAAAATGAAGGCGAAGAATTTGTTAAAGAGGTCTGCTTTTTCCTCTGGTGCAACCACCAGATTGCCCAGCATATCCTGCAGGGTCCCCACATTACCCGGTGCCTTCTTCATTCTCCCTATATATTTAAAAAAGGACTTTTTATTATGTTTGAACCTTGATGCTAGCCCTAGCTCCGTATCTGCCTTAGCTTTTCTAACAGTCCCCCTACAGACCTGAGCAGTGGAGGTATACTCTTCTTTGGTGATAGTCCCTCCCTTCCACTAGGTGTACTCCTCCTTTTTGGCAATCAGGCATTCATGAATGCCCTTGGTGAGCCAGGGGGGCTTTTGGGCACTCTTGCCCCTCTTGTTTCTTGTTGGGATTGTCACCCCTTGGGCACTGGGTACCATCTCCTTAAGGAACGACCACTCACCTTGGGCACTGAGTTCCCCTACTCTCAAGGACCCCTGTGCCTCTCCCACTAATCTCCTCAAATTGTTGAAGTTGGCTCTCTTGAAGTCTAGGGCTACTGCCTTGCTGCAGGCCCTTGGCACCCTGTGCTGGATGGTGAATTCCAGCAAGCGATGATTGCTATCACCCAGGTGGTCAAGGACCTGGAGCCCTCTTACCAGGTTGTTACCTGTGGCCAAGAACAGATCCAGCAGGGCATTCCCCCTGGTAGGACTGTGCACCTCCTGGGTTAAGTGGAAGTCCTGTGTCTCAGCCAGGAACCTCTGTTAGCAGTCTGACCTGGCTGACTGCTCCTCCCAGCAGATGTCCAGGTAATTTGGATAACCCATGACAACTACATCCCTTACCTTAAGTGCCTCCACAAGCTGACCTGAGAATTCACAGTCCAGCTCTTCCCCTTGGTTGGGAGGTCTGTAGTAGACCCCCACCGTTAAGTCCCTTTCCCCACGACCCCCCTGTATCCTGACCCAGAGCACTTCAGCCTGTCCTTCCTCTGACCCCATCCTGCTGGTGGAGGATGTGTATTGCCCTTTGATGTAGAGCACCACACCCCCGCCTTTCCTTCCTGTTCTGTCTCACCTGTAAAGCCCATAGCCCCTAATGTTAACCGCCCGGTTGTGGGATGAATCCCACCAGGTTTCTGTGAGCCCTACTATGTCTGGGTTTGAACAGGCTATTAAAAACATTCTGACCTGTTTTAGTTTTTCCAAGTTCTTTGGAACAGAATAATTACTCTGTTATTTTTTCGTAGTCAAAAAAGAGTGAAAATTAAGAGCTGTCATTTTCCAAGGGTCTACCAAGAGGTGCCTCAAGTATAAGGAGGCTGAGAACCACTGGATTACAAGGTATTTGTAGATAACAGTAACAGATTTTGTGCAGCTAGAATTACACTGTTTACAACAGGAGAGGGATCTGCAACAACTCAAAATCTTCACACTTCCAAGTTTTAGTTTAGGACTGTACAAGTGGAACACGTCACTTAACTTCTCTAGGCTTTTCAAAATGAAGATAATATTTATTCCTATGTAAGGCTGCTATAAGAATTAATTAGCTCACATTTTGAATATCCCTAAAAGATTAAAAGAGCTGTACGTATGCTAAGTATTTCTTTAAAAAACAATATAATACTAAAGTTAATTATAAATATTTTTATAAAAAAGAAAGGATAGGCTCTGCTCTTGAAAAACAAATAGAGGAACCCCACCACTGTGCAATGTTAGGGTAAGAAAAGCAGTTATATTGATCTAGCTTCTCTTCACAGAGCTTTTTTATATAGGACACAATCTCATATATCAGATAGCATTTCATTATTTTTCTAGACATGATAATGCTTGGGTCATATATCATATTTTCTAATAAATCTTAGATTTGCAAGCCTAGCAGAATATCAATAATACTACCTCTCAAAACACAGCTTGCAGCACCATATACACAATGTTACATCTTTTGTATGTATTTTGCAGTTTATCAAAATCAGACATGACACCAGCTGTAAATGATATTCACATTTAGCAAGTAATGATACATCTGCCTCCTATCATGCCCATATTCCAAAGGTTCACGGAACAGATATTTTGTTTTAGTAACAACCTGCATGCTAAATTGAAATGCCATTAGCTTAAGCAGATCAGAAATTGAATCCTACGTGATAACGAGTTTTGGAATACAAGCCAAAATACCCCTGTTACTGTAATTTGGATAACAGAGTACTTCCAGGCAACAGGGGTTTGCAATTTTACATTGATACTCTTCCAGGCACTGGGATACTGCAAGAGATTCTGGAAAAAGTGTTTTAAGTGTTCATCCAAAAGGTAAAAACATCATCCTGTTAAATATAATGTTAAGCCTATGTAACTCAGCTAGCAAGCTAGCAAGGTTAATGGTGAAGTACAAGACAGAAGGTGTAATAAATCAATGTTTCTTTTATGGACTTATCTTTCTGGTCCATTTTATAAAGCTATATTCAACTCCTGGTTTTCATGGTTCAATTGGCAGGGAGAGAGAATCATTTGTTTGATTACACTATAAAACCAATCAAATTTAGCAAATTCTGACAGTTTCTGACAGTCTCAAATCTAGTCATTTAATCAAGTTGCACTTATGCAACTTCAGTAGGACTACTTAAGTAAGTGCAACTCAACAGAAGTGTGGGCTTCAGAATTGTGCCATCAGACCCTGCATTTCTAAGATATTATGGTATGACATCTTAAATTCCTATGGCTGTAGAGCTACAGTATGCTGATTTTTATGTGAAAGAAAAATATGTGGGGTAAAAAGGAAAAAAAAAAAATCACAAGATGTATTACTTTGTGTAGCAGGGAGCCTGGGCAAGCCTGATTTGAAGACCTGGCCATGGAAACTGGGCCAGTGGTGAAGGAGTTAAAGCTGGCATGCTGCAGTGTGGTGCAGCTGACTCCCATAAGACCCCCAGGAATTCTGGTTCTCTTTCAGAAGGAAGTCAGCTAGGAGCTCCAGGCCAGCTCATTTGCCCCTGGAATGGGGAAAGCAAGGGGACTGATCTTGGATTCTGTGTAGAAGCATGGATGAGCAACCACAAAGGGAAGAGAAGAGCTCTGATCCCCAGAGAAGGTAGGAGATAGATCCTGAGGTTGCCACTGCATCCTGGTAGGGAGATCATCTCCCCAGTTAAGGGCATGAGGAGAACTCTGATCTTCTTCCCAGAAGAAAATGCAGAGAGATGGATTGTTGAAGGGCTATACCCATGCCTAAATTATGAGAGACTGACTGCTGAAACAAATTGAGACTAGATAAAGGAGGGGATTGATTGAGCAGAGCATGGACTGTGTTATGTGTGGCTATGACATAACCTAAAAAATAGATAGGGAGAGGGATTGATCAATTAGGACACAGACTGTGTTATGAGGCATTCTGAAAGGGAATAAGGCCTGATCAAGGAATAGAAAATGATTAATCCAGACCCAGACAGTGCTATAAGAGGCTCTGGTATCTGTCAAAGCCCAGGAGATAGGAAAGTTAATTATGCAGAAAGTGGGCCATAATTATGTGAGAATCTGAAGGTGACTGAATACAAACTGAGAAGGAGCACTGATCAGTTAGAGTATAGACCACCCTAGCTGCAAATTAGAGTTAATTGTAGCTAGGTTATGAAGGGAGGTTGAGTGATCTGAGTGAGCTGCATCAGTGGAGATGAGGTTGCCCATTTTAGACTAACCAGGAAGAATATGATTAACCAAAAAGGCCTATTTCTGTGAGGAAGGGCTCAAATCATTCCAGGAAAAGGAATCAGGGATATAGCCCTGTGATAGACTGAGGCTGATGATGGGTCTGGTTGGTGACTAATTTAATTTAGCTAAACATAGGACCTTTTCAATCAATCACAAACCAGGATCAGATCCTGGGAAGGTGTAGAAGACATAAGGGAAGTTCTGTGGAGTAGACCCACAGTCTAGAGGAACAGCAATTGGGCGAGAGACGGAACCTCAAGAACTTATGCCAGTCAGATACACTAATTAGGCAGCCTCTCTCTCTGTTCATAATAGTAACATCATAGTGTGGTGGGCAATAAATCAGTGAGCAGGAGAGTGGAGGAAGCCAGAACAAAGAACCACCCAGTGGCTAGCAAGTATCCACTGTTACACTTTTAAATTAGATTATTGCTCTGATGTTACATGACAATTCCAATATTTCTATGTGGAGTAACTGTGCTATTTTTATCTTTTTATTTCTGTTAGTTTCCTGGAGATTTACCTTCTCCTGTCATAACTTATGACCTAACCCAAATTTCAAAAAAGTCAGCAGAGTTTTTCATTGACTTAAATGGGTGTTGGATCAGACTCTCATCTTCTTCAAGTTTATTCCCTTGCTGACAGTACATGTAAAAGTTTGCATTGCCATGTGCATTTCGTAAAAACTACAGTTAGTTTGTTCCCAGTTTCCTGATTACTAGCGTAAGACATAGAATTTCATTTCATTAGATCCCTTAAGTATGGGTTGTCATGTTACTTTCAGAATTATTCATGGATGACTTGATTCACTGAATAATTAGTTAATGTTGCATCTCTGCTAATTTGAGAACCAAAAATATTCAGGTATATCTGAACTGACAAAGTAGGTAGAAACAAATCTATACTTTCCATGTGTTTCAGGCACAGAACCTTCTTTGATCAAATGAAAAGAAATGGCAGATCAGTATTAGAAATCTGGTAATCATCCTCATAAAACTTGTAACATAATTTTATAACTCATCTGGTCAGTAGATGTATTTGAGCATTCAATGAAGTCTCCAATCAACCCCTGTCACCATGGAGTGAAGTACTTCATTTGAAAATAGGTCAAGTTTGAGCCCATTTTAAATTTGAATAAATTTTTTAACCCTCTCAATATAAATGATGAAAATCATGCTGTTCTAGATGATTTGACCAATCTGATAGTAGTGCAAGAACTCATCTAGTTGCATCTGAACTGGCCCTCAGCAGCAAATATTGACATCTGTCTATCCCTTCTCTGAATGCTTGAAGGAGTGACAACAGCTAGCTTATTTTTTTTTATCCATTTTTATTTCAGAATTTCCTTTTCTGTTCCTGAACTTTTTTTGTAGTTTGCTACTGTCTTTAAGATGTAAAAGAACTCCAAGAAAATTGTTTTTTTTGCTATCCCTTTTTATATCCAATCACACCTTGCCTTTGTAGAAACAGTGAGCCCCAAGTATTCCCATTTCCCTCATGCACCCTAATTAGTTTTCTTTGGGAAATGATCCTTTTTTCATAATGAAAAATTGGGGAAGTGATTTAGAAACTGACCCATATAATTAATGTTCTATTTCTTTATTTACTTTTATAAAAGAGTTGGATCTAGCTGTCCCTAAGAGGCTGGTTGATACCAGAAACAAAACATCTGAATGATGTTTACCACTGTGGGTACAAAAATGAGATACCTCCTTGTATGCCTCTGTAGCAAAACCCCCAGTTTTTTCTGTTTTTTTCTTTTAAAATGCATTCCCTCCCCTTCCCCAACCATTTCTGACTTTTTCTTTCCCTCTCTATTCCCTATA
Source organism: Alligator sinensis (assembly GCF_000455745.1). Lineage (NCBI taxonomy): Eukaryota > Metazoa > Chordata > Crocodylia > Alligatoridae > Alligator > Alligator sinensis. The sequence continues at coordinate 1,545,620 of NW_005842318.1, forward strand.
GATAAGTATAAGTGAGCTAAGACATAGGATAAGCTTCAGTATTTTCAGTATTCAGTGTTCAGTATTTTATTTTGGTAGCAAGTTGTATTTGTTTTGTTTTTTCTCCTTCCTTATATTGTATAATTATTATGTTTATATTGATTTCTACTGTTCTATATTACTGTTTTACTGGTACTATATGATTTAGGCCTACATATGTAAGTCAGCATAAGTCATGTCAAGTTTCCATTTTGTTTGTCAAGTCTCCATTCTGTCCCCAGGCCTGGTTGTGTAACCCATGACTCACACCTACCCCACCTACGTAACTTGGTTCCTGAATGAATGGGGATGAATGAGGGTGCTTGAGAGACAATGGCAGTAGGTCTAAAAATAGCTCCCTCTGAATGACTGAACCATCAACACCAATACCTGGACCAATGATCCAGCCATTGGAACCACCCTCAGCATTCAAAAAACAAAAGATGAGGTAACCCACATTGTGCCAGGTTGCACATGCTCAGTAAGAACACCTGGAGCCCTCTGGGACAGGACTGACATTGCCGGGACAGGCCCTCCCCATAAGAGATTCGAGGTAGTCTGCCCCATAAAAGGGGTAGTGAAGACTGACTCCTTGGGACGCCCTCTCTATCTGGACCAGCACCATGTCACACCACCTATCCACCCAGAGGCCCTGCCAGTAACCCCCGTCTAGACAACACGTATTGGACAAGGATCCCTTTCCAGCCTGGATAGGTAGCTATCACCCCCC
>NW_005842318.1:1546447-1565742 GCF_000455745.1 Alligator sinensis
TGCCACCTCCAACACCTGTCCTGAGCTCCTCTCTGCCTCCAAACCCCCTGTTTTTTTGCCACTGTCTTATCCCCACTGCCTTTTTCTTTTCCCCTGAGCAACCAGGTTTCTGCTTCAGTTTCTTTTCTGACTATCTCCTCCTTGTCACCACTTATCTGCGCTCCCAATACCTCAGCTGTCTGCCTCAGTTTGCAGCCCCAGTCTATCTTAAGTAAACCCAAACCTAATGCCTCAGTCAGCTTCTCTGTAGTCCACCAGTTCTAATCCCGGTTCTGGCAACTTTCACTCCCTACACTTTAACTCTCTCTCTCTCTCACCTTAACCTTCCCCTAAGTATCCCAAGTACCCCAAGCACACACATACACACTGTACCATCCAAGTTAGGAACTTACCTGTGTGTATGTGTAGGTGGGTTGTATGTGTGTGAACTGGTGAGTGTGTGTGCGTGTGTGTATATATATACATATATATATATATATATATGGCATTGTGTGCATGATATATGAATTAGTGATCTGTGTCTAACTTTTGGGGTGTATAGTGTATGTGCTTGAATGGTGATAGGTATGCATGTGCCTAGGCTGGTTTGGATGTGTATGTGCCTGAGCTGGTAGTGTGTGTGTGTATGCACCTAATTGATTTGTGTGTTTGTATATGTGCAATTGTGTCACACCCTCCTGTCTAACAGTGCAATATTGAGATCCCGAGAGTCGGCCTGACCCCACAGGGCAACACCTCAGCCATCATAACCAATTCCAATAATTCTATCAATTTAGCTGGTGAACAGAAACACTTCTGCTCAACTTCTGCTCAACTTCTAAACAGACTAGTTTAGTTGGTGGAAGAAGAGGAATCTGTATTTCAGGGGTTCCCAACCCCTGGGTCATGGCCTAGTGCCAGGCCATGAAGGATTGGCTGCTGATCCACAGGAGAGCTGGCTGCCAGACCGGAAGTGACCACAGACTGGGAAACCATGGACCGGCAAACTGTGGACTGGAGGTAATCAGCATAGTGCAGACCGGCAGCCAACCCTTTTTTATACTGAGTATAAAAAAAGTGTTGGCTACGTGCCCACAGTTTGCCAGTCCATGGTCACTTCCAGTCCATGGTTTGTTTGTCCTCAGCATAAAAAAGTTGGGAACCTCTGCTCTATTTTAATGCTGGCTAACAGTGCTTCCAAACCACCAGCCAACCTGAAATGAAAGGAACAGGTTAATATCTTTTCTTGATTCCATCCTTGATGCAGATAAAAATGTTTCCAGATGGCCTACCAGCTGTCAGTCAGAAACCTTATCCATATACCACTCTGACCATGCACTGAACCTTCAGAGGCTGAGCATGATCTTAAGAGTCCCAGGGGCTTGGCCTTGTCAAAATAAAATTGACATTCAAAATACAAATCCAAAGATTAAAGTCTGGGCTGGCATTGGGAATAGCTAGAAAGTTGACTTAATAGGAGCCTTTCACCTGTGTTGCAACTTGCCCTGCTCATAGCAGGTTAAAGGAAGAATAATAGATAAATAATTTTCTTGGTCTTTTTGCTTATTCACTATATTTCATTGCATGCAAGGAAGTAGCTCGTGAGCTACTTCTAAATGCCCTTTTTTCACATGTCCTAAAGAAAACACAGGTTTCCCTCAATTTATGCGGTACATGTGTTCCTGGAGAACGGTGCATGCATTGAATTTGCATAAAGGGAATTTGCATAAAGGGAACTCCCATCAGTGCCACCTCATTCCTGCAAGCAAGGCTGGGGCTGACAGTGGCATCAGGCTCTTCCTGGCACTCCAGGTGGGTGGCAGTGCTGTGAGGGGGGCTGTGGCCACCCCAAAATTCACTGTAGCTCCCAACCTGCCTGCTGAGCACCAGGGAGAGCCCAGTGGCTCTGCTGGCCCCAGCCTGCAGCAGCAGCCTGCTGTTGTCTTGTGCTGAGATCTGGGGTCCTGCACCCCTCCCCAGGAAAGCCCAACATAGCTCTCCAGCCCTCAGCCCTCCTGGGGGGTGTGGAGCAGCAAGAGCCATGCCCCGCTGCCCCACTCCCTGCTGCCCCGTGCCCACTCAGTTCCTGCTGCCTTGCTGCCTGCTGCAGCCCGGGGTCTCTGCTTCTCCCTGCTCACCCCAGTCCCTTCTGCAGTGGCTGTAGGAACAGCCGATGCCAGCTGCCTGTAGCCACTCAGCTGCACTGTGCCCCAAACCTCCCGGGGCTCCATTTCTCCCCACTCACCCCAACTACTGCAGCAGACCTGGGAGCAGCCAACACCACCTGTCTGCACTGTGCCATGGGCTGCCCAGGGGCTGGGGTGAGTGGGGAGAAGTGGAGCCACAATCGCATAAGAGTGAATTTACCTTGCATATAAGGAATTTTAGGTAGAAAAAGGTTGATCACATGAGAGCAAATTAGCAGATATGGAACCCGTATAAATCAAGGGGAATCCTGTAGTAGTGAATCTACTACCTTGGAAGGCCCTGAAACTTTTAGTGAGGGTGTTTTTCCTCCTTTGTCCCACAGAATCTACCATTTTTCTCTGGGATTTAAACCTTCTAGAATCTTCAAAGTAATCCTATTGAATCTGTCCCTTTATAGCATAACCTGATCCCAATTGAACTCCTTTACAACAACTATCCTTTATCTTGTCAAGTGAGCTTTGGCAATATCCAGAATAACTTGAGCTCACTTGGGGAGGTGGTCAATCTCATTCTTCTCCTACTGGTCCTGTGCCTATCTCAACCTTGCAACTGAACATAGGCACCTTAGACTCTGCCTAGATTCAAACAAAGGTTTTTTTTCTCCTGTCCTTCAATCCCTCAGCAATTGGAATGGGATAATACACAACCTGATCTTAGCATGGGTGGTGGCACCTGCACCCAGCACTCATTTGCTCATGGAGAAACTAAGGAAACCTGAAGAGACCCTTCCCTTTTCCTAAGGGAAAACCCTAGTGTTCATTTAGATTGAAAAATATGTAAAAAATGGGTCTAGCATCATATAATGCAATAAAATCCTTGCAATATGAATGCAATCCTTGCATAGGAGCTCAGTCAGCTAGCCAGCTACAGAAATTCCTTTCTATTCCTTCAGTATTACTGGAAACATATCCATTTGGCACCATTGGAGACAGCAAATTCAGCTTATAGGAAATGGGCCAGCTCTGTCCCACTATCTATCTCCTCCCACGTGCACAGCTCTGTGAAGATGAGAGAGGGGGCTTTGCCAGGGTGTCAGCCACTTTCAGCCTCACAATGAGCTCTCAGCCACGCCAGTTCTGCTGCCACAGATTTTTTTTCATCCTTCTTGGCCACTGAAGAACTCATTTCCCTTCAGGGATGCTGTTTAGTCTCCATAGTAACAAAATAAGCTCTTCTAGAGAGATCTGCTCAACTGTGACTCCAGCTATTTTTCTTTTCACTATACCTTCCACCCCTCCTCCACATTGTTGCTACAGGCCCACACAAGCCTCCTTTGATATAGGCCAGGGCACATGGGCACACTAATTACATGTGCCAGCATGTTAGCTGCCTCCCTGCTACCTAAGCTGTTATTCTTAGCTAAGCAAATACTGGCTTGTCCCCATGGGGAAGTTACAATAGTGCACACTAGGGAGTGAATTTAGAGACCATCTCCTACTCTGCACTAACTCCCTGTGTGGACACACACAGTCCATGCTAAGCACTCCTTTGGGAAATGAAGTTTAGTACACTTTCCAATTATTAGATTAAAAGAAAGAGAATAACACCTTATTATTCTCCAGCAGTGTTGTGAATTTAGCCTTTAATTTCCTTCCACATGCTTGAAAACAAAGTATTTCATTTTAGTTCAAATGAAACATTAAACTTAACACAAAACAAATAAAAATGGCTTTTGATTTTATCAAGGTAAAAAGGTTATATTTGGCTTGATCCAAGCCAACTATATATGTTTGTTTTCTGTTTTTTGGTTCACTTTCTGTTGGCACATCTACACATTTATTAACATGCAGTGGTTACTTGGCATTTAGTGTTTGTATAATCAATCACTAAATAAATGTGCAGTAACCACACTTACTGCGCAGTAGTGCTGGCAAACATTTTTTAAGTGATGCTACTGGGCAGTAGCATATTAACTGTCTGTGTTGTGATGCGCTACTGCACAGTATAATTAGGCTACTGAACAGTTAGTGTCTCGTGTAGATGTACACATTGAATTAATTGCACAACCTTATACATAACCAAGACAGTCAAGTTGTGAAGTACCCTTCTCAGACTCTCTTCTAATTTCATAAGCAGCTGTACAGAGAAATGGCACTTCTCACAGTATATCAGGACAAGAGGTATTATGAAAGAAGTTTGGTCCTTTAAAGGAACTGCAAAAAAAGGAGAATGTAGTGGCCAAACTCTCTTCTCTCATCTTTACTTCTAGTCAGGGCTGAAACAGAACCTCCCAAGATTAGTAGAAAGACTCTTCCGCTGATGTCTGTCAGTGCTGGTTCAGGCTTTTGATATCCACTATTCCAGTTTGGGGGGGAAAAAAAGCACATTTGTATTGAATGCACCTGTACTTTTAGACTGTAACAGTGGAGCTGACCAGCATTTGAACCTGAAGGATGGACCAAAGAGGACCTTAACAAGGGACTGAGAAGTGTCATGAGACCTGGTGAACCTTGTAATTAATATAGTGAGTATTTTAGGGGGCTTAGCAATTATATTATTTTTAAATAAAAAAAATTAACTTCAGTCTTTTCTCCATTTTATTTTACCATTACTTTTATTAACACAGCATATTGAGCATAGGCGACTGGTAGGGGGTGCACAGGGGTGCACATGCCCCTTCTGATGGGGCTGGTGCCCCCCCAATGGTCGACACTGATGCTGTCAGTTGGGCTGATGCTTCCCCTGACAGGGTCAGCAGCTTCTGCAGATGCCTGCCCAGATTCAGGAGGCACCAGTCGCTCATGACATTGAGAATGTGGATACTTACGCTAAGGAACAGAGGCTCATGTATAGCTTTAGGTTCTCTCTAACTCCCAGGCAAGCACTACAACCTTCTTCTTAATACTGATCTGCACCCCATTATGATGCCTCCAGTTTGCCAGTTTCATCCTATCTTCTCTGATGGCAATCTCCCATGCCCCCTCTTGTATTGGTGGGTTATGGCAGACAGTGCATATCCCTTGGATATGCAGCATCTCCTATCCACATTTCTAGTGTGCCATAGAAAATATCCACATATAAGTTATCCTCTAGATCTGCTTCTTGCTTCTGTAGACAGGGCAAATTTAACAGGGAGGTAGATAATATGGCCTATTCATAATTTGGGGAGACTAGTGAGTTTCTGGCCAGAAAGAGGCAAACTTTGGTGTTTCCTGCCTCCTAGCCGCTTTATCCCAAATCCATTTTCTTTGCTTGTCCACCTGGCTCAATTTTCTCAATTGAAATTCCCTCAAAACTAAGGAAGGATGGTATTTTTTAAAATAAGCTTGTTTTTATTGTCCACATAGGGCACTTTTACATGTGCTCCGATGTATTCTGATTAGAAAGTGTCAAAGCAAACTCAATGAATCCCTAGTCATACAGATAGGCACAACTGCCTATCCAGTACACTCGATTAACTGAGTCTGCTGGAGTTTTCCAATCAGAATGCTTCAGCGTCTTGTGTATTAAGTGTCCTGCATTTCAAAATGGTGGCAGGTATGCCTTAACTAAAAAACAAACTTTAGTTAAAGCAAGCCCACCACCATTTTGACATGTGGGATTCTGAATACATGAAATTCTATGGGCATTTTAATTACAGCAGCTCCTGAGAGCTGCTCTAATTAACCCTTTCCCCCCCCCCCTTCCCCTTGGAGCACATGTATAGATGGCCTATGTTGTTAGTTTTTCTCTCCAAAATAACTAAACCTTATCTATAACAACAATGCGTTAAAGAAACAGTGCCTAGGACTTTTAAATACTCTTATTTCTATAAGCATTTCAGGCCACTGGGCTGCTTAGAATTCACCAAAGCTAAGACAGTAAATAGCATGTTTTTTCTGCTTAAAAAAAGTGTATAAACTTGCATCTACCAGCAACCTTTGTGTAGGAAAGAAAGATTAAATATTCATACAATTTAGCTTAGTTCCAGCTTGTTTTCAATTAACATGGCACAATCCTCTCACACATAATAGGCTATTTTATTTTTGGTTTTAGTTTATCTATCTAACAAAATTAAGCTTTTAGGCTTATGAGTCACCACTATTAATGCTGTTGAAAATAAACTTTGTTAAATAGGTGAATATTAATACGAGAGAAAATCTTATAAAAGTTCAAATACCACATTTAATATTATTGTTATTATTGTTAATTTCTTTGGTGTTTTACAGTGAAATTTATGCTGGCAGATGTTCCCCCCAAAACCCTTCATTTCTTACAAGAATCTTTGTCTTTCTTAAAGTAATATTTTCTCATTAGAGCTAGGTCTACATTGTGGTGTTCTTGTTCCTTAGGTTCCTCACCATTTCCTTTCTAGAGTTGATGTCCTTGGAGTTTGAGTGGATGGGCTGGGAAGTTTGCCACTGCAGGACAAATGTACCCTGAGATACAATAGGTGCCTACAATTTTACTGGAAAACTTACCTAACTGCCTAAATTTCTGATACCGTTCAAGAGCAGAACAATGTCTCTCTTGGCCGAGCAGAATATCTCATTGCTTATCTTAGGCCTAAGGCAGTTTAGGATTCACAAGAATGCCTAAGGACTTGAGAGGCCCTTATCCAATGGGCACATTCAGAGCATGTGTAATATATGCAGACAGAACTGTGTTTAACAAAAAAAGCGGTACACACTTTCCTTCAAAAACTCAGGTGGTGTTGGAATTAGCATAACTAGTAGGCCTGTGCAAAGTGGCTGCTATTTGTTTTGGATTCAGATTCGGCTGATTTGAGGCACAGTGATTCGATTTGGTGATTTGAATCACTGACCTGAATCGATTCAGTTGAATCTGATTTGGAGATTCAGCCACAGCCAAATCAGCTGAATGTCTGAATCAGCCCCATCCCCACCTACTCTCAATGGCTGCCCCACCCACTTTCCCAGCTTCCGGCTCTTTAAAAAAAAAAAAGCCTGACACTCACTGGCTGCTGCCAAGTGGGGGGAGGGAGGGAGGGTGATCCCTGCTGCCCCCTGGCATGTGGAGGGCTCTTCCACAAGCCCACCAACCTCCCTGTTCTCCCAGACCCCTTTCCCCATGGCTGCCCCGCCCAGCCTCAGCTCCCAGCTCTTGAAAAAAAAAACAACAAAAAAAGCCCCCTCTCACTGGCTCCTTCCAGGCAGGGGGCGATCCTTGCTGCTCTTCACTGCACCATGCCACATAGGGGACTCTTCCATGAGCCTACAGAAGCCCTGAGGCTGCTGCACCAACCAGTGAGTGGGGGCTTTTTTTTTTTTTTTAAGGGCTGGGAGCTGGAGCCAGGTGGCCATTGACAGGGTTAGGAGCATGGGCGGGGGTTGGGAGGTTCATGGCAGAGCCCCCCATGCAATGCAGGGCAGTGGGGATTGCCCATTCCGCCTGGCAGCAGCTGTTGAGCAGGGGCTTTTTTTTTTTAAAGAGCTGGAAGCTGGGGCCAGATGGAACAGCCATGGGGGGCAGGCTGGGAGAGCAGGCCGGGGTCAGGGGGCACTCAGGGAGGGTGGGAGAGCAGGCAGGGGATGGGGCCTGGCAGGGGGTCCCCCATGGCCCCCCTCCTCCAGCCCCCCCTCCCCTGCCCCCTATTTACCAGCATGCAGTAAGCAGGGTGTGGCTGAATTGCCAAAACACTCTAAATCTTTTCTGAATTGATTCAGAGAGCTTTGAATCAATTCAGACCTTTTAATTGATCTCCTGATTTCATTTGGATTTTGCGATTTGGCCACCAAATTGGGCCGAATCTCCTCCGAATCAAATCAGCACCTGAAGCTTCACACAGCCCTAACAACTAGGGGTAGCAAGTAGGGCAGCAAGTCTGAGTACTGATTAGAAGGGGCACTAATTAGAATGGCAGTCCTTGGAGAGCCCATGCAGTGGCTACCTCGTGTTTTGGGAGCCTGTGCCATGGCCTCAGCAGCTGTGACATCAGAATCTCTTTTCCTGGATCTGTGACACTAGAAATCCCCCCCACTCCCCACAGAAATCCCCACATGGTCTCGAAAATACTAGTTATACCTCTGAGTGATGAAGCCCATTGTCATATAATAGCCCAATGGTTAAAACATCCACTTAGGAAATGGGAAACCTGAGTTTTAGGTTTTCCCTACCCTGCAGCCTCCAGGGAATGCATACACACATCTTCCATCTCCCAGGAAAATACTCTACCCAGCAGGCTGTAGGCCAGGGGTAGGCAACCCCTGGCATAGGTGCCAGAGTGTGGCATGTGAAGGCATTTTCCTTGGCATGTATGCCTTGGGGTGGACAACAGGGAAGGGGCTGGGGCTGCACTGCCACAACAAGGATCGGTCCCTTTACGACTCCCCTGCTACCCAGCCCTACTATGCCAATGTCTTACAAATTGAAGTTGTGGGTATTTTTTGGCACTCTGCCCAAAAATGTTGCCGACTCCTACTGTAGGCTAAGGTGTAAAGGAATATATTCTTCACTCATCATATTGAAGCTGAACTACTAGTTTTATGGGACCAGACACAGAAAGAAAGGGGGATCTAGATTCTGTAGAAGAGTGATGAAGAAAGTTCTCTGGGAAGAAAGAGTCCAAGATGTTGATGCCATTTCCTAATAACATTTATTCCTTTAGTCTCAAAGTCTCTGTAATATAAAATGCATAAGCAGTCCCTGGATCAGAACCCAGGACTTCTTCTACTCAGGGGAATGCATACAACAGCTTTAAAACAATATTTATTTAGAACAAATTAATATTTCAATGGACACAGCTCCAATAGTTCCCTTCTGGAGACCATTTTCTGTTGTGCAGTCTGAAGTATCAGAATGGAAAAGTACATCAGGTTTTAAGAGAGATGATAATGTGCATGTTCCAGTGGAACTAATACTTAGAAAATGGATAAAAGTGAAAAGGGAGCAGTGCTACTAAAACATAGAAAGGACAATAAGAATCTAATATTTCTTTAATAGCCCAGCAGATGCCACCAGTACAGTAATTCCTTAGGAATGCACTTGAGGGGAGGATTTTCAAGGGATAGAAACTTCCTAAGAAGCTAAGGAGCTACCAAGAGATAAACTAGGGAGGAGAGAATGAGGGCAATCCCTATTTCAGCATTGAACTGAGCCCATTGTCAAACTTTATTTACCTGATTGTCTTTCCATCAGCATTTCTCCTTTCTCTCATTTTTGGTAGAATTTTAGACTCATACAGCATTGTTACTCAGTCCTTTATTTTCCAACTCCCTTTTCCCCTTTGAATTTACTTGACATTATGTATTTATTTATCTATGCCTTCTGTCAGGGCAGAATCATGGACAAATACTTAAGAGTCCTACCTAGATAGATATCTCTTCTCTAAGACAGTGCACTTCAGATCAGACCTCTTGTGCAGTGACAAAACTCTCTCTAGTTGGATGTGGGGTCAGGTAGCTTCTTTTCTGGTTATACTACCTCCCATTTCTGAGTTAAGAACCTCAGATATCATCAGATTGGTTATGCTCAGGTCACAGTTGTCAAAGTTTTCTTGACAACTTGATATGAAAGATTAGACTCTGATGTGATCCCATGTCTAGTTAGTGGGACTCAAGCACAACAGGTGGGTGCCAATGCCTTATAGCCTCCCCTTCTATGTAAAGCCACCAGCTCCAGGCTGGCTACTTCTCCTGCATGTCCTAGCTTTGAACCAGCTAACTGCAAGGGTCAGGATGAGGAAGCATTCCTGGCAGTGGGTGGGATGAGGATCTACTTTGCCAGAGGACTCTTGGTATTACATACATTTGGAATTAGCCAGTGTCCTAAGTATTGATGCAGTTTTCTCCTTCCTATTGCAAGCTGTTTCATTGGAATAGTCTTACTTTCCCTGAACGTTTTGCTGCCGGTTGTTATTGCTCCTGGATCCCATTTTGTCTTAATCGCATTTCCCCCCTAAACAGTCCACATCACATACTCTGTAAAACAACTATGCCTTCTACAATCTTTTAATTTATTTTTGTTTGCTCCCTGCTATCTCTTCAGGCTCTGCTCTTGCAGGCCTATGAAAAACAGTCTTTTTTCACTTTTGCATAAAGGCCATTGAGCACACCAATGATATTCCTAGATGGTGAATCCAGGACCTTACATCTTATAATTGCATCTCTTGTTTTCAAACGAGAATCAGTCTGATGATATGCTATAGGCTGTGTCACAGATCTGGTATTTTCTGTAGACTCAAAGCATCTGAGGCGATCTGTTGTCCTAGGGGAGTGAGTGGTTAATAGATCTAAATTTGGTACGAACCCTACTTGCAGCTTCCTTTTTTTGTTGCCTGTAAGTACACCAGAATTATGGTTCTTTTTTCTTTGCTTGCAGACTAAAAACTTTGCCTTTTGCAAAGCAAATTATCTCTTTGCCTTTTTACTCAGAATATGGCTAGCTAGACCCAGCCTTTCCCTTCCCTTCCAGTAATGTGGCCTCCCTCTTTTAACAGCCTGGCTCAGCTGCCAAAAATTTCTAAGTCACTTGACATGTCTGTTCTTCCCCTTTGTTTCCACACACACTATGAGCTCTTTGCACTAAGGGGATGTACTGAAAACATTCTTCAGACAGATCATTCAATTTATCAGTAGTTTCGTGTAGAGGTTCTTTTCTAATACATTTAGAGGTTTAAATTTCTTGCTTTTCTTTGTAATGTGTGTTCACCATGGAAACAGTTTATGTATTTTCAGGCTATTCTTTTTAAACTGAATAAGTGGATGAGGATTTAGTTTAGTTCACTTCTCTTTCTTATGTGTAGTTGTTTTTCACCTTTGTTGGGTGACTAAAGAGTGTTTTTCTTTCTTTTTTTTTTTTTTTGGCAAAGCGAAGGATTAAATTTAAGGACATTTATAGCACTTAAAGCATTGGTTGACAGAAATCCTGGTCAAGTTATAGTCCTGAGATTTTTTCTTCACATCATTAAGGGCAATTACTGTGCAGATATCAGATTAGTTGAGGCAGCTACCCATATGTATTTGGAATGTAAATTGACTTGACACATCTCTCTAATCCAGAAACAATTTGAATATTCTATGAGCAAAGCCTGTTGCAAAGATCAAATATTCATTTTTAAAAGGACATCACAATTATCTCTTAATAAGAAAGTTTCTTCTATTTAATAATCTTACACAATAATTGAACCAGTTCATCCACACACAAGCATCTCAGTAAATACTCCTAAATATTTAAATATTCATAATATAGTAATTATAAGAAGTGCCAGAATAAATTATTGGAAATTTTATTTAAAGAGGAATCTAAACCAAAATCTCAGTCCAAACACCCCTCTGGGGAAGTTTTGATCCAAACAACTGGGACAGAGGCACATTTCCTGAATTATGCTATTTGTACTTAAAGGGTCCAAAAAGCTGGATAGGAAAAGTTTATCTTAATTTTATGGAAACCTCAAAGTGTTCCTAGGATAGGAGCCAGCAAACTTTTCAAGCCACAGGCCTGAACAACCTGGCTCCAGTCCAACACAGCCTGGGTGGCTTTGGTGGTGGACCAGTGTCAGGGGAAAGGGGCTTTCTCTGTACCCACACCAGAGCCATGCAGCTGGGAGCTGTGCCTGCTCCATCACTGCTTCTCCCAGCCTCCCATTCCCCAGCTGTGTTGCCAGTGCAGCTTCCAACTGGAGGGAAGCTGAGCCAGGAAACTGAAACCTGCTTTCACGTTGCTTCCGCTTTTCCCTGCTCTTGTCCTACGCTAGCCTGGCCCTGAGGTGGCTCCCCACTGGCTAGAAGCTGTGCCCATGCTGTAGGCTTGGGGAGGAAGGGGGTGTACAGAGAAGCTGGACACAGCTTCCAGCTCCCCAGCCCCGGGCATGGGCACAGGCAAAGTCTGTGTCTCTGTGAGTTGGATCCAGTAACTTTGCAGGCCAGATTCAGCCCGTGGGCCATGTGTTGCCGATCCCTGCCCTATGGGATTCGCTATCACTTTCTGATGCACATTTCATTTTTTATGCATTTGTTTAATAGCTTTCTAGAGACTCCATTTATTTGTTGACTTTATCGGCACTTGTATCATCTTAATCTTCAAGATAGAACAATATATACAGTCAAATTTCACGGTAGCTTCTGACTATATTAACATGGACCTGAGAGGTAATTCCCTCTGGGGACTAAGTTCAAGATGAAAAATTTCATTGAGTGAATCACACAGTCCTTCCTCTATCTCTCTATGAAGACCTTGTACCTGATTCTGCTCTCACTTACAGCCGTGATAATCTGGATTCTTTGAAGTTACTCCATCAAAATTAAAGGGGTTACACTGGTATGAAAAGAAGAATCCAGCATTTCTTTTGGTTTCTGTTTTCTTGGGGCTCTTTTTTTTTTTTTTTTTGCTTAATCTGATACAAAAATCATCTGACTGATACATGACTTATCTTTGTATATAAAAGGCATAACAAAACACATTTCAAAATGCAGACCAAACACAATTCTGATTAAAAATTCAAAATCCTTTTCTTTTTATTTCCACATGTGAAGTTGAGCCATAGCATTTTTGATCATTTGAATACAAGTTTTACAATGTGGTCTATTTATTTCATTTATTAATATTTATTTTGTCATGAATAACAATGATACTGTGAAGGCAGAACAAGTCATATTTGTAAAATTCACAGGGTGCACCAAAATGAGTGAATCTCACACATTCCTCTCACTTCTGTTTTTTTATAACTGATGGATATTGTGATCTCTATATAGTGGATTCATGAAAAATGTAAAGTTCATTGTGCATGAAGAAAATGGTATGTTTCTGAAAAAGTGATCCAAAAGAGATCTAGTGCTGGAATGAATCACATGTTTCTTGTGAATTATGAGCATAGATTTCAAAGAAATGACAAATGGTTTCAAATACAGGAAGTGGAAGGTGCAGGTTTAATTTTACACTCTGTGAGCATATCTACACATGCTATTAATGCACTTGAATAAACTCCTGTGCAGTTCATGCAGTCAGCTGCTTCCAGGGTGCATCATCTTCACATGTGCTCGGGACTGCAGCAATTTGAGCTGAGGCAGAGCAGCCCTGGCCTGGCAGGGGGCCTGGGGGATGAGCCCTGGGCTTTGGGTAGTGTCATTAGGAAGCAGAGGGGCTTACTGGGGCACAAGGGTACTACAGTGTGCAATTAGGAGGCAGGCAGCTGTGTACTGTAGCACCCTTGTGCTTCAGCCAATTCCCATCACAGTATACATGGACATTTGAGTGCACATAATTACTCTGTTGTAGGATAGTACTTGTCCTGGGCAATACTATCCTATAGCAGATTTAATTAATTTACTGCGTCCTAATATGGGCACATGGGTAGACTGTGATGCTTTACTCAGGAGCTAATTCGTCAACTCCTCAGTAAAGCGTGTATGTAGATGAAACCAGTGTCATCCATCCAAATCAAGAAGAGCCAAATCTACCATATTCCTTTCTCACCATCTAGGTATGTTGAGATTTGTATCTTTGAAGTGATCATATTATTTATTTATTTTTTTTACCAAGGTAACTAAAGCAACTTTAATTCTGTAAATTGCTCATCAGTGAAAGATGATTGTTTAAAGTATATGGCCAGGTACCTACATAAAAATCAGTGCATTTCAAGCTTGAATTTCCTTTTATAGAAGGCAAAATAAAATTATGTTGATTATCACATTTTCTATTGAAAAGAACAAAAGAAGTGAATGAAGAATACATTTTTGGCAGAGGATGAGTGCAGCTGTGGAAAAGTTTGCACATAAGATGAAATCAGAAAATGTTCTACTTCGGCACTTAGCAAATATGTCAATTGAGGTTTCATGGGATATGCAGAGAAAGCACTGTCTGCCCTGTTTTGAATCAGATATAGTATGATCTTCCTACTGCTGTATATTGCCTGAAAGCACACTTTTACCTCCCTGTTTTGAAATGCCATCAACCCCAAGAGAAACATGCACCCCTATTCTTACTTTTTCTTATGTAGTTATGCTTGTTTAACTCACCAGAGGAAATCGGATTTCTCCAGTGAGACTGCTTACTAACTTATCACAAACACAACTTATTTCTTTTTTCACAGCAGATAGCAAAGAGCAAGAAGTTAAAAGGAGAAACATAAGTCTTGAGAAGACATGTTTCAATAGGCAAGTCTTCCTATCCAGGTAGTCATTCAGACTCACAATAGAGGAAACCTAGAAAAGGCATGTAGAACTCTTATTACACATACTACAACACTGTGAAAAAAACTACATCTATACTGTATGCTTGTTGTTCTTTTTCCTCCAATAAATTTCTTTAAACTTGGAAGGTTTTAGAGGAGGTCTTAACATGGCAGCAGGTGAATACATGATTTGACAATATAGCTTTGATTGCCTTGGGAACTTCAGGAAGTAGGTTTCATGCAGAAGGAAAATAGAGTACGGACTCTCAGTATCTGAAAGGCAAAAAGCCATATATTCTTTATGAAAAACATAAAAAAGAAGAACAAAACATAAGAGTTGTCATGGAAAAGGTTAAGCAGCACTAAGAGTTTTTGTATTATGGATCAGTCATTAAATCAGATAATTCAGGGGTGGCCAACCTGCTGTATGAGTGCCACAAGTGGCACAGGCAACCTCTGTATGTGGCATATAGCAGAGTGGAGAGGGGGGCAACCAGCAGAGTAGCAGATAGAGCAGGGACCAGAAAATAGAGAAGTAGATTGGGCATGAAACACAGGGCAAGAAGCAGAAACCACAACACCAAGATAAGGCAGAGAGCACAGGGCAGGGAGAAGAAAGCAGAGCTGCTGATTTGGCAGGGGAAAGTGATCAGAGTGACACTTGGGGAGGGTGTGGGGTTAATGCCAAAAAGTTTGGCCCCCACTGAGATAATGTAAGAATACAGGTTTCCCTCACTTAATCCTGTACATGCCCCCAGAAGCCCTAAGGCCACTGCAGCAGCTGGTGAGTGTGGGGCTTTTTAATTTTTTTAAAGAGCCAGGATGCTGGGGCCAGGTGGGGCAGCCATGGGGGGGGCACTGGGAGACTGTGTGGGGGATGGGGGCTTGTGGAAGAGCCCCCCCACAGTGTGGGGGCAGTGGAAATTGCACCCCCGCCTGGCAGCAGCTTGTGAGTGGGGATTTTTTGTTTTTTTTTAAAGAACCAGGAGCTGGGGCCAGGTGGGGCAGCCATTGCGGGGGGGGGCTGGGAGGGGTCCCCTGCCCCCTTCTCCAGCCCCCCTGCCCGTACTTACCGGCATGGAGTCCAGATCCAGCTCCCTGTGGCAGCGAGCAGGGACTACCCAAATCTCCAAAGCTCCCCAAATCTTTTCTGAATTGATTTGGAGAGCTTTGAATTGATTCAGACCTTTTTATTGGTCTTCTGATTCTGATTCGATTCGGATTTGGAGATTCAGCCGTTGAATCAGGCTGAATTTCCTCTGAATCGAATCAGCACCTAAAGCTTTGCACAGCCCTAATTTCTACCGTTTTACAAGGCAAGTTTGTTATTCATCAACAGCAGACAGTACACACAAGCACAGGGCACTATCATAATGCGGATGGCAACTACAGAAACAAGTCTTGCAGACAATGAGTGAGGAGCACAGATCCACAGAGGGGACTATATTTTGGTGTGTTTCACTCCCACAATGCACCACACAAAGAAGGTGACTACGGGCTTCCACCATACTGATTGCATAACAGTGAATTTACCTCATGTATAATGAATTTTTGGTATAAAAAGGGTCATCTCATAAGAATGAATTTGTACATACAGAATCCACATAAAGTAAGGATAACTTGCATTCAAAGGAAATTAGGCATAGAAAAAAAATCATGTTAAATATATCAGTGATCTGGAGGAATAGAAGGGTCAGCAATTATATGTGCCTTAGGAAAAAAGAGAGTTCAGATGCTAGAAGCATTTGAAATGCAGTTATATAAAAATATTGAGAATTCTATGGGCATCAAAAAACAACAAAACAAAACAAGGCAAAATAAAAAACCTAATGACTGTGTATTGCAGAAGATTTGTGTGACAAGAAACCTTATCAACACAATTAGTAGAAGGAAATTAAATTCTTTGGATATGTGGTTAGAAAAAAAAGGACTGCCTAGAGAAGACAATTGTTTAAGGATGCATGGAAAGGAGAAGGAGGAGGAGATCAAGAAGAGAGTGAAATTAAGGATATAAGAGAATGCAATTAGGGATCAATCATGCAACAAGATTGACACTGAACAGTCATTTGCAGAAATATCTGGTTTATTGTGCCACCAATCCTTTAGTTAAGGATGGATGATAATTATCAGAATAACAATAATGAAGAGCAAATTTTAACAAAAATGAATTTGGACTGAAAAATATGGAGGGAAGATTTTTGAAATGTCAAAAACTTTCATTTTGACATAACAATATGAAATATTTCATTTCAGAAATGCTAA
This sequence comes from Alligator sinensis, assembly GCF_000455745.1. Taxonomy (NCBI): domain Eukaryota; kingdom Metazoa; phylum Chordata; order Crocodylia; family Alligatoridae; genus Alligator; species Alligator sinensis. The sequence goes on from NW_005842318.1 coordinate 1,562,946, forward strand.
AATGTTTTATACTTTAAAATGTTAATGTCTGTTGTTTATAAATGAAAAGAAACATTTTAAAGTGATCAAAATAGATTTTTTAATTGTGTTGAAATCCCTCTATATTTGTTTCTGCTCAATCTGAACCAAGTTTGGTTTTTTTTGCTTTGATTCAACCACCAAATTGAAAACACATTTTTTGTCTAGCTCTACTAGTCACACATTTACAGTTAAACATGTAGTGAGGGTTATGGCTAAAATAGTGCAAAGGATTTAAATTTGTTCTTGGTACCATATTTGGGCAGATCATCCTATATTTGGATTGCTGCCAGGCATAATTCAATAAATTAATTGTCATTAGGTGTGGAGTGCACAATTTCTTCTTTGCTAACAATGGCTACTAGTAGTAACTTCAGTTAACCACTTACCCACTAGCAGCTATCATTAATATAATTAGCTTTTCATCCAGTTTGTGAGATTTAAAAATCCACTTGAAATCAATTTTAATGATACTGTATGCTTATGGAGTCCCTTCCTTCTATGAATTTCAAACTTTTTTCAGCATGAATTAATATAAATACCTTGGTGAAGTAATATCCTCATTTTTCAATTGGGGAATAGAGGTACAAACTCATTTGCACATGTTTACAGATCTCGTAATCCCTTGCTTTGTATCTGAGGCACAAGAGATCCTTCCTGAAGCATTTATCTGACTCATGAATCTGATCCACTACCATATTATCATCCCTTTCTGGGCTCAGCAATGGTCTTATCAGTTGAGCAAACAAACATGCTAAAATAGTCAAGATGCTAAAACAGCGCTGAAAACACCACTACTACATTAGTCTCTTGGAAGAACAAAGCTTTATCAGAAATCAGCTTGACTCCAGTGATCCTTGCATAGTACTATCACACTAGCAGATTATAACACATAACTGAAATATAAAATGAAGATAAACTCTCAGTACATACCAATTCTATGACAAGAAACCAGAGATGAAAAGTGGGAGGCACAAAACATAATCAAAGGCCAGAGAGGAACAATTGTGCAGCCAGTCAGATGGGAAAGTTTGAGGTACAGCAGTGTTCTTCTATTCCATAAATGCTAAAGGAAAATTGGCCATAACTGTATGTGAAGGGGGAAGAGACGGTCCACCATGGTTCCCCCCATCATTCACCTTAGGAGAGGTGGTGAACACCAGCAGTGAGCTGGGTCTGGCACAGGAGGCTCCAGCATACCGCTCTGGAGCAGTGTGACCTTGCAGATTGGCAGGGAGAAGGGGTGGGGCCTGCTGGGGGGAGCAGGGCCATGAAAAGGTGGGCTGTGGAGTGGCAGAAAGTAGAGAACCCTGGGTGGCAAGGCAGAATGGGGGAAGAGGGCCATGCTGGAGAGAGAACTGTGGCAAACAGACCCTGGGGAAGGGAGAGAGTACTGTGGCTGTGACAAGTGATGGGAAAGCCCCTCAGGCAGGGCAGAGTTCCACAGCAGAGACACCTGGTGGAGAGGTCCCAGAGGTGGGGCTGTGGGACACCGCCAAGCCATGGGGGAGAGTGGTGCACAGAGCAGAGGCCCTTGAGAGAGGGCAGTGTTCCATAGTGGAGGCACGCAGCGGAGGGATCCCAGAGGTGGGGCAGAAGACCAGAGCTGAGCTGCACAAAAGAGTGGCTGTGGCATGGCAGCACAGAATGATGGCAGCAGAGGGGCCACACTCAAAGGGAATCAAGCCAAGGACACCGAGATGAATGTCTGGAGTGTTGGCAGGAGCTGCCTGGAAAATCGCAGACAGGTCACATGGGGTCAAGGCAGCATGGGGTGGCAACCTGCCAGAGGGTGCCCCAGTAATACTATGGGATAGCAGCGAGGAGCTGGAACTATTATCTCAAGACTGAGATGGTTAATATTGATTCTGATTCAAGGCATGAGACGGCCTCCAAGGAGTTGGCCACTGGTGTGGACTTGTACCAAAGACTGTTTGACTGCAAGATGAGAAGGTATAATCTGTGGCCTAGACCTCAAGATACTAATATCCATTCAGGCCCTGGATGTGGTAAGGGTGGGGTATAGGGAAGGTTGGAGCCCCACGAAGAAATCAGGGTGTGAGATCCAGAGAGTCATCAGAGAGTCACCTGCCAGGAACTGTCTCCCAAGAAGAACAATCATGTTGTGGCAGGTGAGAGGAACAGCTACCAGAACACGTGGGTGGCACTCATACAGGGACCTACCCTGTCATCGCCAGAGAGTCGGGTACCAGACAAGAGGGGATCCAAGCTCTACAAGACATAATAGTGACACTATGATAGAACGGAGAAATGTAGCAAAATGGAGACACATTTTGTAGCAGACTGCTTCCATCAAATCAAAAATGGACAGTAATGACTAACAGATACAGGGTCAAACCCCAAGCAGTAGTTAGTTCTGTTATAGACAAATTTCCTTTCCTTCTGATGGATGCCTGAGGAACATATTTCTTTTAGATGTTCTGATGATACTTCTACAACTTGGCTTGCGAATGATCTCATTGAAGTGAACCAACTTTGAAAAAGCATATATGTCGCAGTTTGGGTGGGGAACAAGAATGCTTTACATAACAAACATCTTTGGGAATCCAGATAAGCTCTCATTCCTCTCGTTTGTGAGAAATAAATGTTCATCCTCATATTCTGTGTGTGGTTAAGGTTTTGGGGAAAAGTAAGCACTGTATTTGTTACACAGTAGGTGTTTTAGGTATCTCTGGAGGCTACTCTTCTTTGACTGCATACAGACATCCAGGGAAGTTAGATCATGTAAAAAATGGCCCCCCAATCTAAGGTAAGTCAG
>NW_005842318.1:1565801-1569371 GCF_000455745.1 Alligator sinensis
GGCTCTGGGAGGAGATAGGGAGATCTGCTGGGAGATTGGGGGAACAAGCAGAGTCTGCAGGGGGACTGGAGGGTCAGGGGAGCAGCCAGGGTCTGTGGGGGGCTTGCTGGTGTCTGGGAGGGCTTGATGGGATCAGAGGGGCTTGTGTAGTCTGTGTGGCAGTTTGGGGGAATGGGTCTTCTACCCCCTAGTGTGGAAGAAACAAGCTTCACTTTATTGTTTGGTTTTGAAGTTGTCAGAGACTCTTTATTATACAAGCAGCTGCAGGGGGGGACACTAAGCCTAACTGTACAGACAGTTAAAGCAAGGTTTTTATATGTTTCAATTCAGGTCACATGACATAAGATATAACAAGCCAAACAGAGAACTAGTTTGAACCAGAAAGCTGCAAGAGGGCATAGACTGTGGTTTGACCTTTTGACCTCATAGGCCTACTCAGCATTATGGAAAATCCCACAATGCACTTCTTAAACAGAAATTAAGGCCTGGGGTTTTCTTCTTCCACACTGGGACCAGGGACTCCTCACCCCAGACAAACAACAACCCCAGGCAAACCTATCCCCCATTCCTCCTGCCCCTCCCCCAACCCTGACTTACTTTCTCAGTTCCTGGCATTGTTGAACTCTGAGACAGCCAGCACTGGGAGCGGCTTGAGGGATAGGGGACTTGGTTTGCTGAGGCTGTCTATCTGGGGGTGAAGGGGAGGGGTTGGGGGAATAAAAATAGCCTGGTGCCAGGGAGGCCATAGGAAAGGCTCTGCCTGGGGGTTGGGGCCAGAGGCTGGACTTTCCCAGCCCTAGAGCTGTGTTGGGAACAGATCAGTCTCACCAGACCTCAGCTAATTTCGATTACCTCAGTGGTACACTTAACTTAGATTGGGCAGGCCATTTTTGAACTGATCTAAGTGTCCTGACCTTCTGTACAGTTCAGACACAGATCTACCTAACTAGCGTAAGGTCCAAATCTGGGAAAACTAAGATCGGGTGCCATTTTTCATGTCATCTAACCTCTGCCTAACCTTCCCAAATGTCTGTATGCAGCATTTGAGTACTCTCAGGAGGGTAGCCACTGAATGCAGGCACTGAAAAAATAGAATCAAGAGGAAGGAGGAAGTGAACATCGTAAGTAATCCCATCACCATCACACGTAGAACCCAGATATGCCTGTGTCTGGGAAGTGTGAGCATTGTATTATTTTGGGAGACTGCCATAAAGGAGACAGAGCGTTTACAAATAAGACTAATTTTAAAATAGAAGGTACTTGTAAACAGAAACAGAAAAAAAAATTCAGAGCTTTCCTTGTAATAATATATTTCCACAGAACTGAGAGGTGGATGGGAATTTCATGGATTTTCAAGACAAACCCTAAAGATTTAAAATTGACTATGAAATGAAAATATAAACCCAGTTCCTACTGTTGGAAGAAACAAACAGTTGGGCTCTAATTCCTCAGTAGCAGACTTAAGATAATCTAAAACTTATCTCAGTCCAGTGGCATAAGTGGGGTCAGGTAAGAGAGCAACAGCCCCAGGCAGTAATTTAGTGGGGGCTTCTGAATGATAGCCTCCAGGGAGCCTGTGACCCAGCCACTATACCAAGACAGGGTGCACAGAACCTACCCAGCCCCAGCCCCAGCCCCAGCCCCAGCCCAGCACCCTGCAGAGAGCCAAAGCTAGCCCCAGCCAGGCCTCAGTGAGAGCCAACATACATATTCATAAACCAAAATGAGGAGGCCAGCTTTTTTCCTCCGTGAAATAACACTTCTGGGGCCTTTGTCAGGGTTCCTTCCTTCCTTCTGTTACATAAGCCTTTGGAATCTCTATTCTATGTGTGTTTCCAGCTCTTGTGTGGTTTCTGAAGCAGGGGTTAGAGCCAAAGTGCAACTGTGTGAATGATGTGTGTAATTTCATATCAGTTCATGTTCACAGCTATGCAATTTAAAATAATAAATAAAACATCAACCATGAAATACTGCTCTTTAATTCTATTCTAGAGGACAAAAATTATGATTTGTCTCTGTTGAAAGCTGAGTCTTATTTTCTTGGTAGAACCCCCAGTCCACTGATCATTATTGTCAGTATGCAGGGATAAAGTCATGCTACTTGCATGATTTAACCAACATTAAAGTCTTCCAAAGTTTACAAAACAAGAAAGAAATTGACAAGTGCATCCCAGCTTATTGTTCATCTTTTTTTTGGTTAACATGATAGCCAAAAAAGCATTAAGGATCAACCTTCTCATGCTCCATTTTCAGACAGGATCGGTATTTCAGATATACACTGCCATTGCAAATTTCAGAAACTGTTTGTTCTATATTCTCCAAACAAAATGCTCATCTATGAAATAGGTTTCTTTGGCAGCGACCACTGCAGGTCATATCTTCCAGTCCACACAAGGCTTATATAAAATAGTCATAAGCTCTAAAATCACAGACTCATGCTCAGAGAACCTCAAAGCTGCATAAAAGCATTATCATACTTTGCATAGCTGTTGGCAACTGCCAAATACTTTTCATTTATATTGAAGTCTGAGAAAACCATAATTAGCACCTCAGAGTTAAAAAAGAAAGCAGCATTCTCTGTTGACAGTAAGCCAGGAAGTTGATAAACACAACTTCCTCAAATTTAATTTTCCTGAAAACCTAGATGAGGGTATAAATTCTGAACAGACTGGTGTTAGCACTAATCTGTCAGTGCAGCTGTGCAACATAGCCACAATTAAACTCCAAACCCTGACATTAGTGCTTATTCTCTGAAAACATCTTTTCAGAAGATTTTCAAATTACATCAAGCAAATGTAATGTTTGGGGGTGAGGGGGTCTGTGAGGGGGATACTTTCCTAGAATAAATTTAATCTATTCAAAACAGAGGCATACCCATTATTCACAAATACATGAAATTCAGAAATTTGGATATTTTTCCCTTGTATATTTATTTTGAAAAAAAATGTACTAGTGTTCTTAAGAAAGGGATGTACTTTTTTGCCGCGGGGGGGGGGGGTGCGTATCTGATGAAATATGTGGGTCTTTACTGGGAATGGGATTGAAGAGAGACTGGGATGAGATCAACCACCATAGGCACAGACATCTTTTATGTTCTTTCTCATTATGAAGAAATTGAGGTGGCATATGAGGATATCTGGTTGGAGTTTGTGGTGAGAAGGTCTCCCCTGAAACCCATCTTCACCTAAATGTCTTCTTTTTGTATGTTTTTTTTCATTCAGCATTCCTTTGGCTTATTATGGGATGGAATGTTACTCGGACTACATGGTCACACAAGCAAATAATAAAGTAGCATCTTGCTCCCTTGTATAGTCTACCTGAACATGGGTCTGAACTTGTTAACCAGTATCTCCTTCCCTAGACAAGGAAGGAAAGGCAAATAGAGGTCCAGGAATGGGTAAAGACTTGGCTTGAGCAATTCACCACCACTTGCCAATGTAGTTTAGTTTCATAGTAGCTAGGGTAAGGAGGGACCTGGACAGATCATCTAGCCTGACCCCCTGCCACAGGCAGGAATGAATGCTGGGGGCACAAGACCCCAGACAGGCGATCGGCCCACCCCCTCTTGCA
>NW_005842318.1:1569912-1579742 GCF_000455745.1 Alligator sinensis
CCCACTTTTGTAGTCTGTCTAAATCTAGTTGCAGCCTGTCTCTCCCTTCAAGAGTGTCCACCTCACCCCACATCTTAGTGTCATCAGCAAATTTGGACAGCGTGCTTTCCACCCCCTTATCCAAATCACTGATGAAGATGTTAAATAGTGCGGGCCCGAGGACCAAGCCCTGGGTTACCCCACTGCTCACATCTCACCAGGTTGAGTACGACCTGTCCACCACTACTCTCTGGGTGCACCCCATCAGCTAATTTTTTACCCATCCAACTGTGCAGGCATCAATGCTGCACTTGTTTAATTTACTGATGAGGATGGGGCGAGAGACAGTGTCAAAGGCCTTCTTAAAATCTAGAAAGACTACATCCACAGTGACACCATCATCCAAGGATTTAGTTACTTGGTCATAAAAGGCAATCAGGTTGGTCAGGCAGGACCTGCCTTTGATGAACCCATGCTGATTGCCCCTAAGCATGATCTTCCCTGCAAGCCCCCCACAGATGTGCTCCTTGATGATTCTCTCCAAGATCTTCCTGAGCACTGAGGTGAGGCTTACAGGCCTATAGTTACTTGGGTTCTCCTTCCTCCCCTTCTTGAAAATTGGGACTGCATTAGCCAGTTTCCAATCCCCCAGCACCTGGCCAGATGACCACAAATGCTCATACAGCCGGGCCAAGGGCTTCGCGATGACCCCTGCCAGCTCCCTCAACACTCTTGGGTGGAGGGCATCTGGACCTCCAGATTTAAAAATGTCTAGCCCTTCCAGAAGATCCGTAACTACATCTGTGCTGACTGAAGGCTCGATAGAGCTATCCCCATGATTGTCCCTACCTCTGGTAGGTGGGATGTCCTGGTCCCTGTTCAAGAAAATAGAGGCAAAGAAACTGTTAAAAATATCAGCTTTCTTGTCTGACATGGCCACAAGATTACCGTTTGTGTCTTAGAGGGGCCCTATATTGCCTGGTGCCCTCTTCTTGCTCCCAATTAGCATTGGGAGACTCAGGATGGCAGGAATTTATTGCTGAGAAAGACCAGGATGGCAGGAATTTATTGCTGAGAAAGACCAGGAATAAATGACCACTACCCGGGAAGAAGACAAATGCATATTATGCCTACATGTTTGCACATTTGAGCAATAGAACTTGCTAAGTGCCTTCATATTGTAGCAAAGTTAGTATTTTTCACAGGAGGAGTATCTCCAGATGGTATTAAGTAATACATGTTCAGATATTAGAGGACTGCTCCACAGAAATGATATATGCTGTCCTCACTGGCTCTGGTGTGGTGCAGGGGCTGGAACTGTTTGTTGACTGCACAGCCAGCTCCAGCCGTGTCCAGAGTGTACTAAGCATTACTGTGTGACTGCTCAGAACATGTCTTAACTCATAGTAATGCTTACTACAAACTAAATAAAAAGCATGCTAAGTGTCCTGTGCAATGAGTTCCCTAGAAACACAATGACTCCTGGGCTACATACAGACAGTCAAAAAACCCAAGCCTGTATCAGTTCAATCTCCACAGGTTAGTCTAAGCTGTGTAGATTGGACTAATAAGCAAGTGAGCAGACATTCATTTTTGATTCTAGAAATGCAGCCACATGGCTACTCTGGCTCAGAGTATAAGCCGGGGGCTGCCAGCGCACATGTCCCTGCTCAGCTGGAGCAGACAGCTTGGCCCAAGCTAACCTGCCCACCCTATGAGAAAGGCTTTGTGTGGGAGGTGCAAAACCTCTTAGGATGCTAGGGTACTGTGAATTAACTTGAATCTGGAGGGGATATTGGACAGAAGTTCAATATACCGATTTCACCTAAATCAGTTAAGTCTGACACTACATCCATCTAGATTTATCTTAAATACATTTTGGCCATTTTGACAGTGGTTTGTGTGTACTGAACTTCTGTTGTGTTACAGTTTTCAACCGGTTTCTGATCATTTATACCAGTTTATGTGTAATTTCTGTCCCAAGCTCTGGTGGTAGTATTACAGTGGTGCAGCTTCCAAACCACCATTTATTCAGAGGCTGTCTTAAAGTTCTCCTCACCATTTTGTGTTTCCTTTTCCATCCCCTTCCAACTTTCTTCTGTTTGTGTAAGGGCAAAGCTTTGTATCTGCATAATACATTTTGAAGAATGTTCTCCTCTTCTATATATGATTTATTAACTGTCTTTTTTAATTGTGTTTTCATTCTTGGTGGGTTTTTTTGTATATTACTCCTTTTCTCATTTATATATATATAGTACTTTGTTGTGGCTTCTGGGTGAATCTTGTATAGTCATAAGCTTGTCCTTAATAAATATTAAAAAGTGCACACAGAGTCATAAATCTGAATGAAGCTAAAGAAACTGATTTTAGAAGTATGTTTGTGGTGTCTATATCTTTTTTGGCTTAGGACCAAGTTCTACCAATAGAATCCTGGTGCAAGTTAAGTAATGAAATTTGGCCCTTAATTAGTTTTTTTTTCCCCTTTTTTTGTTTTGCTGAAGGGGACAAGTAAATGAATAAAAGACATACTAAAATTAGCAACTCTTATGCCTGCCCCTTAAACCTATCATTTTTGTCTGTAAATAGTTATTCCTAATATCATAGAAACCAGTGCACCTTACCAGTGATTGCAAAGCATTGTCAGTAGCTTCTCTGTGCAATAGGTGGAGAAAGATTTTTCATTTCATGCATCATTTGCAACTACCTTCAGTAATTCAACAAAGTCAGTATATACCCTTGATGCAAAGTTTTAAAAAGTGAAATAGACAATACTAGGTATTTCTTTTTATTTCTGTGGGTAGATTATAGACACATTTAAACATACTTTTAAAATTTTCACTACTTATTGAGTATGATGACATTTTTATTACATATTTGCACAGATTTTATGACATTGACAGAAACTCATTGAAATTAAAATGCAGGAACATTTCAAGGGATTTTAATTTTGTGGTGCATATTTTCATTCATCTCTAATTATTATAGTTTTCAAACTAGGTTCAATACTACTCCAACCTAAGAGTAATTTAAAAATCATGATACTGGAATACATTTGAGTCATTTTATTTGCCTTCTAGTTTTTAAGACAGCACGTTTTTTATCTCTGAACTTGTTACATACTTTTAAGCTTTTTACTGCAACTATGAGGGCTGGAAATATTTTTTTAAATTCAAATGGAAAGTATCTTTTATCCACAGGATTTCAGGACTCAGGACCCTGAGAACAGCATCAAATGTCATGAGATTTATGATAAAACTAGCCAATTGTCTGTCAGGAATGACAGGCGGGGAGGGGAGCAGCTGAGGACAGCAGCCTGCGTTGCCCCCCCCCCCCTTCCGGGCTGGGCCTGCTCCCCTTTTCCACACCCCCCCGCCACTGCTTCTGGACTGGGACTGGGGTCGACATGCCTCCGTCTCTGTCCTTTCTATTGTCACTGCCTGCGCAAATGGGGGGGGGTGGGGGGCATGGCAAGTGGCACTGGCTTTGCCCTCCCCCCTCCATCTGCTTCATATTCACGGCCTGCAGGGAGCAGCAGGGGGCTGGGTCCAGGACTGCTGGCCTCACTCTCTGCTCCTTCAGGTCTGTGGCCTGCCCCCCATCCCCTCCACCTGCCGGGGCAGGGACAAAGGCCCATGTCTGGCCCTCACTGCTGCTTTGGGGCCAAGCCTGCATGTCTTCCCACCCTCACTGCTTCAGGGCCAGGCCTGGGCCAGTTCTCCTCTACCCCACCACCACAGCAGGGCCAGGCTCGTTCCCCCGCATCCTTCCTCCCACCAGTGAAGTGCTGGGCTGGGGCTAGGCCTGTTTGCCCCACCCCACCACCAATCTGGGTCCAGCCCTTTTCCCCCCATGCTGCTTCAGGCCTGACCCCATCCCCCCTGGCAGTTTGGGTGTGGGGCCACTCCCCCACCCCTGCTGTAATATCCCCAACCCCTTCCCCACCCCCCATGCCACTACTGCCTTCTCCACGGCCTAGCCCCCCGTTCCCTCTGTTCAAGCCATAATGGCAGCACTCTGCTGCCTGGAACACTCTTGGAGCATTTGGAAACAACCGATCAGAGTGCAGTAAAGTGTTATGGACAGACCCACAGACAGACTAAGGCTTTTATAATATTAGAATTGTGAGACTTGGCAGCACTAATGTTGACATTAACTTTGGTGGCAGTGGTGTTGAGTACTTCAAACAGAAACTATAGTGTAGTTACACTGAGAAACAATTCTCTTTCGACTGCCTTTATTCACATGTCATTTTCTCCACACATTTCTTTTTGTTGAAATTGTTTGTACTTGATTTCAGACAGTCATATATACCCTACTTTATAGCAATCATTAAAAGATTTATAGAGTGATTAATCCCCTGCCTGGTGGGGCTGATTGTAGGACATGAAACAACTGGTGTGATTAAAAGTCTTCTGGTCAGAGAGGAAGCGGCTCAGAGCAGGAGAAAGAATTTCCCCTTCAGCAGCAAACTTCATGGAAGTTAATCAAGTCTCTCAGCAAGAACAGAACAGGATGTAAACAGAGAAACTTTCCAACAAGGGATGTGATGCACAGTCTGAGGAAGCAGTAAGGCATTGTGGGGAACCAGTTTCATCAGTAGAATTCAGAAGGTCGGCCAGGTTTTCTTTATCGCCTAGTGGATGATTTACTAAAGCTCAGCGTCTGAACTCCAAAAAGTTTGAGACTGTTGGCCCTTAGATATGGTACCAGGATTTTTGCTATCCTGAGAGGGGAAGCTACTAGTGAGCCAGGAAGAAGGTTGGCCTCATACATGGTTCACCAGATAGAGAACACAGTGAGTGGAGAAAAGAAGAAACTGAAGCTGGCTGTATCCCAGCCTCCATCCTTCACAGTCACAAGATGACACCAGTTGATGAAGGCAGCCTTGGAACACGTGGTGCTAGCTGTGGGATCTGAATTAGCTGTGGCACATCTTTGGACTTTGTTACACATTAATTTTAGGTAGTCTAAGGAGGTCTTAACCCTAGGATTGTTCACACATTAACATCTGAAACCAAGTTTAAGCACTCTTTAGATGTCTTAAAGTTATGCTACTTCAGGCAAGGTTTATCTGTGATCTGTGTTACCCAGCTTGTATTACATTAACATGTGGCCACTCTAGGCTATACAGTAATGTACCGCTCAATCTATTCCACCCTTCCCCACTCCCCTGGATCAGGCCACCATCCCTCACTGGCCCAGATTGGGCATGCTTCCCATTCAACTCCCCTGGATTCGGCTGCTGTCTCCTGCTACTGTCTCCCACCAGCCTGGAGCCAGTCCAGCCCAGAGTGTGGCCGCAGTGGCAGCAGAGGTGACTGGGCAGGCAGATTTCTCTTCTCAGCCTGCTATCCTGGGATAGTGGGAGCTGCAGGGGTGGTAGAGCAGGGATCTGGGGTTCTGGTGAGTGGGGGTAGGTACAGCAGATTTGCTCTGGGCCAAAAGGGGCCAGTGACAGGGGATGGCAACCTGATTCAGTTGTTCCAGGTACAGAAGGAGCAGGCCAAATTCTGACCTGCAGAACAGGAGTGGCAAAAAGAAACACAAACCACCACCAAACAGCTGTTCCTGGACTTGAAAACCACCCAACACTCAGTGAAGATTTTAGTGTTTGACAGTTGGAACAATTTTATTTGAAATAGCTGAGATTAAATCTGATTCCAGAAGGGTCACACATGATCCAAGAAGAAGACTCTGAAGCTTTCTTGGATATTTTTAAAGAGAATCATTTTGTGTGTCTACTAAGACCCAAGTTTGTGGGCCTTTCTTTCTGATGAGAGACAAACAAATGACATTTTTGGGACTTTGGACCATCCATAGGTTCTTGACTATTTGACCTGAAGATAGCCATTTTTCAGCAATAAAACTGGAGGGAAGAGACATGCCCTCACTAGTTTAATCAAATAAAAAAGTTTAGCATGGGGGGAGGTCGAAAGGAAATCTTATGAACTGGCCCCACAGACTCAAAGATCTTTTTTTGTTACCAGTTAAATGAGTTTATCTTTTAAGATTAAAATCTTTGTACTATTGTTACTTTACCAAATTTGACGTCCAAATTGGCATCAAATAAAAATAATATTGATGAATCTAAGTGCGATGATGTTGACATCTACAGAATTCTTATAAAATCTTTATTATATCACCTAAACATAATGTAAATTTTTTATACAGTGTGGGAAAAGCATAGCATAGCAGACTATAAAAGCAACACATCACCTTATAGTTATGGCTATTCAGGTAGTTCAGGCGGTGATAAGAATGGATGTTAACTGAGTGTCAGGATGCACTTAGATCAAGGACCTCATTTTCAAAACAACACATTTAAATAATGCAAATAGTATAATAAAGCTACCTGGAATCTCATATTAAACCTGCTAATACACACCACACTTCTCCTTAGAAGCCTAAAAGCCTAAATTAATGTTAACAACGACAACAAATGCTCTATGGTTACATTTTCCAATTACATTTTATGAAAACGTTATTTTCAAGACACCATGTTCTGTATCAATTCTATGTTCTGAAGTCTTTTGGACTTCTACTTATTTATCAAGCACTCCCTGTATCAATTCTGTATTCCCATTAGCTTGCATTTATGCATAATTAAAATATTCTTGCCTTTGTCCTCTATTTTTATTTTTAGATGCAGCCTAACTCTTATTTAACCTAAATCTTATGCTTCACTAAGAATTATATTTAATAATCAAATAAATAATGTTTTGCCTCCTTAGGCAACAGCCTGATGATGCCTGAGATCTCTATGAGTGCACAGGTAGTCAAACTGATTGTTCTGGCTTCCAAGATGGTTAATGGACTAAGTATAGAGCCACTGACTGGAAATCTTGGGAGAAGCCATGTATCTAAACTTTTTAGAAGTGGTCAGATTCCATGTGCAGCCCCTGTGATGAGAAGACTTTATTCGGGCTTTATTTACTTTTTAAATTTATATTCTGCCCTTCCTAACAAAGGCTCAGGTTCATTTACAATAAGAGAACAGGAAAACTTATAAAATGGGAGAATGAACAAGATAACAAAATAACGAAGGAGCTTTAGATAAAGTGCCCCTGTTGCCATCTTGGAGTGCAGGGGCACTGATACATGAGAAACAGAGGCTGGCTGGAGCATGGTAATTACTATGCTCCAGCAGACTTAACTGAGTCTGCTCCAATGGGCTGTAATTACAGTGCTTCAGAGCAGCCTCTGGGCTTGTGTACAGGCAGCTCAACATGTTTTCACCAAGTGGACTTGCTTCATTGATCATATTGGTATAAGGTTGCTCTCAGCTGTCCTTAGGGTTCATGATAAGGGAGAAGGTAGCCTTTAGGTATGTAGGGCCCAGTCTGTTTAGGGTACCTTGAATTTTGCTCTGAAATGCACTGGAAGCCAGTGCAGACTTTGGACATGGGAGTTATGTGCTCCTACCAACCAACCCCTATGAGAATACAGGTTGCTGCATTCTGCACCAAGTGCAACTTCTAGGCAGTCTTCAGGGATAGCTGAACATAGAACATATTGCACTAATTTAGCTTTGGCGTTACAAAGGCATGGACAATGGTAGTCAGATCTGAATCTGAAAAAAAGCATCTCAGCCTTCTTACCAGATGGAGCTGGTGCAAGGCATTCCCAGCCGCTGCTTCCCCCTTAAGATCCAGGTATAGCAGAGGATGTAGGAGCACTCTTAGGTTGTGAACCTGAGTGGCAAGAGGAGGTTGATCCCATCAATGATACGTAACCCAATTCAAGTCAAGTGGTCTTTCCACTACCATTATTATGTCTTATTCGGATTCCATTTCAGTTGTTTTGCCTGCATCCAGGCACCAGGAAAGGATTGAGATGGTAAGGCCTGGGTCAGAAGAGAAGGAGAGATCAAGCTGGCTGTCATCACCATACTGATGGTACTTCATTCCAAATCTCTGCACAGTCTTACTCAATGGCTTCATATACACATTAAATCCAACTAGGGACCCACTCCAATATACATACCTAGCCTAAGTTATTTTCCTCTCCTGGAAGTCTGGATCCTGGAAGTAAAAATGATATGTAGGACTCTTAAACAGAGTGCACACAGAAGGCAAGAACAGACATATTTGTTCATTATCTCAGGTTGAAGAACTAATTTTGCAGTCATGGAGTGCAATCTGAATCCCAGATCATGACTCCTGCTTTGAACAAAACATTCAAAGAGAAACTCTTAGGGACCCAGAGAAACCAACTGACAGATCTTGGCAGCCACAGAATCATTGGTCTAGAAGGAACTCAAGGGTCAATGGTGGAAAGTGGTGCATGAATGAAGAAATGCTCTTCCCAAATCATCTCTGCTAAATTCTTATTGAGCCTCTCTTGTGAGCCTCTGAAGAAGGAAATTTACAAGGCAGTCTATCCCACTGCCTTACTGTTCTAGCAGTAAAGACATTTCTAATGAGATCTAATCTAAATATATGTTGTTGCAATTTAACTTTGTATCTTACCATCTGCAGCAAGAGAGAATAGTTATTCTTCCTCTTCTTTATGCCAGCCTTTCAAATATTTGAAAACCAATTACAATTGGCAGGCAAAAGAAATCAGCAAGTCCAGACCATAGTGCAAAGTTTATGGCAAACACAACAAACTAAGACAATTCCTTGTAATTGGAAACAAATGCAAAAAATGCAATGGATTACATCACTTGCAGGTACTCCTTGAATGAGCACAGCATGGGCAAAAAGGATGACAACAACACCATTAACTCAAAGGAATTCTTCACAGGAACAACAATGTAGCAGAAGATGAATGGACTTTCATCTTGAAAGCAAGCAGAACATTTATCAATTTTAAGTGGGACACAGGTGTACCAGCCAATGTGGTACCAGAATCAGCAATATTAGCACTGAAAGAAAAGCCACAGGCAGTAGACAATAAATGAGTAAAAAACCCATGGATTACAGTGTGAGTTTATCCCCACCTAAGGGAATATGTGAACTGAATGTATGGGTAAATAACACATTGGAAAGAAAATTTGTAATAGTGTCTGGGGCAGGGGGTGGGGTGAAATTACCCGTTACTCGGTTAAAAACATGTCAGGCCCTTGTTCTTATTAAGAAGATCTACTCCTTGGGAGGAGGAGGGTACCATAACAATGGAGAAATTCTTGCAGACTGTTTTCTGGGTATTGGGAAGCTCTCAGAGTATAGAGTAGAACCAAACAAGTTCAGCAGCCCAAAATTCAAGCCCCTATGCAAATTCCCCTCTAAGGCTAAGAGAAAAGCTGCATTAAGTTATGGTTGTAGGAATCAAAGAGTGAGTAGAAGAACCAGCAGAGTGAGTAGACTCATTGTAAGGTGGAAAAAAATCCTTTGCTTATGTAGAGGACTAAAGAAGTAAATATGTATGTAAAAAAAGAACATTTCAAGTATCTCTAAGGAGAAGGTGTGGGAGTTTGGAAAGACAGATGATGATAAACATTTTTCAGCATTTGATGTTCTGGCAGCTACCTTTAGAAAAAAGATGGCATATGTATCTGTGCATATTCAACACCACCCTTGGCTACACCATCTCCTCAGATTTGTTTGACACCTGAATGTTTCACCAGAAAATACAACAAACTTTGGATAATATGGAAGGCTCTAAGGTCTACAAAGCTGTTTTATTGTTGTGGAAAAACTGAAGAATATGACCACAGTGTCCAATCAACTTTGTGCTGGCTTAAAAGTAAAACAAAATATAAATTCCTAATAATGGAAATTGTATACACAAGAGAGAAGTTTACACAGGAAGGTGGCCAGGTAGAGAACAGTTCAGCTGAGGCTGCCAGCAGCCTGCCTGCCTGAACAGACAAGGAAAGGGCAAAAAGAACCTTTGTAAAAGTGAATTAT
>NW_005842318.1:1579752-1582618 GCF_000455745.1 Alligator sinensis
CTGTATGCACATATAAACTATTCCTAAACAAAAAGTTGCAGCAAAATGGACTGAAATTTGAGAGTGAATGTTAATAAGTCTGGTAAAATGCTGAAGCATTGTAAATCCTCCACACTAAACATAGTAAAGCTCAGAGTTAAGATTAAAACTTATAAAGGAAATCCAAAAAAGTTCATGTTTGGAAATACACACTTAGGACATATGAACATCTTTACTCATACCATATAGTAGCAAGGTACAGTAACCATACAAATAAGGCATTTAATTGTTTGTAGCCCTAGATTAGCTTAAACTGAATTCTAAATTGTCTTTCCTCACACCTGAAGAAGACTATTTAAGTATCTTCAGAGTAGAATGTTTGAGTAGAGTTATGATTGTTCAAATATTTTAGCTGATATTTCTATTTCTTCCTATAATTAAGATGATTGTTCCAGTGATGGAAACAGTGGTGGCCCTCTGTTACTCTGTATCTCGCCAAGTCTGGGCTCCGTATAACTATTATGCTACAGTGAGGATAGTCTGGATGTTGAAAAGCAATTTCAGTGTAGGATTTTTGGATGCACAATGAAGAATTGCACAAAAACTGCTGCTGCTTCTTCATAGTAGTAGTAGGTTTTTTAAAATTATTATTGTTATTGTTCTTCCTATTATTAATTTATTGTGATGATTTGCATTTTACCATGTACATTTATACTACCTCTATCAAGTGGGAAACAAATACATATTTTATATAAGGAAATGGAAGCAGAGCTCCTAAATGACCTTCTCCAAAGCAAATGAAAATAACTGGGGTTTGTGCTCAGACCATTAGACTTCTCCCCTCTATGTCTCAGGAAACTGCCTCAGCTCCTGACAGCAAGCTTTATATGCTGCTCAAAGGGTTAATATTTTTAAAGTGTTTTCTTGCAAGAGAATTTTCTTTCTTTATGTTAAAGGCTTGAAAATCTTTCAGGTCATGCTCCATACTATTGCTTCATGAGAGTGTAACAAAACATTTCATTTCCTACTCCACCTAGCGGGATCCTGAGAAGATGTGAACTTTGAAGATATGATCTTTCAGCTGTTCCACATTCTCTGTAAAATTTATGACACATGCTAGTGCTTCACCTTGCTGACTGGATGAGAGCAGGGAAATGCAGAAAGCCTCAACTTATTAAGCTTCAGAAGTGAACTTTACTTACATAATGTATGGTTGTTTGCCACAGGAAGGAACATCTGGTATGTGGAGGGGGACCCCCCCCCCCCCAAACATATAATATTTATAAAAATATTGGAGAAAATGGCTACTTTGCCCTTGTATGAGAATAAGCATCACAAAACACGATTAGCAATTGGGATCTAATATATTTGCCACTCTGTTCAGAGTGATGATGTTGCTATATGCACTAATTCCAGTTCCAACAGCATTAGCACTCTCTGTATGTTAACAACTGGATTCAGCTTGCCTGATGCTTTTTATGTTACTTGGAATCACTCGAAAATAAATCGGTATTATTTTCCTTAGGACACTAGAGAATTACTTCTTAAGACATGAGATAGTAATTTATATCATTTGGGTCAGATGTTGCTCTTGTTTATATCATTGCATAATTGTGTATTTTTAGTGAAGACACTTTGGATTTATTTGGATTTAACAGAGAGCAGAATTTGCCTCCACCATTAAATTTTTAGCTGTCACTTGTCCTGATACAACTAAGATTCTGGAATACTAAATACTGATGGGTAGAACCCATTCAGCTAAAATATTAATACTTTTTTAAAGGGTTCAATTAATTCTTACTGGCAGTAAGAAGGAGGGGAGAGGTAGCATGTTTATTAGACTTCTGCCTTTACAGAAACCATGACAGCCAGAATGGTAGTATTTTGAATGTAAACTTATTCTCTGGCACGAGTGGGAATGTTGTTATTCATATGCCTCATTCTGCATTAGCCATGAGGGATCTCAGTTAACTGCACACCTCTTGATTGTAATATAAAACTATAAAAAACACAACAATAGTTTCTCAGGCAACCTTTTGGAAACTGTGATGACATATGTATGATTAATGCATTAGGTATCATGCTGTAGTTGAGAAAGGAGCAGAAGGACACTTTAGGTGGCCACAGAAGAAAGTACATCTAGTGATAACCCAAAAGTGACAGTTTTGCTCCAACCATTTAAATTACATACACATCAACCTTTACACCTAATTTCAATTCTATAAATTTATATAGAAAAATGAATGCCAAATCTGGGCAACAACTAACATAGCTTCATACAGTACCTTTTCTCAAAATATTACAGAGAAGCAAATCTTGTGTTTGTCATTGTAGTCTGATGCCTCACTGGTATAAAGTGACATAAGAGACTGTAACAATGTCATTTATTCTGACTGAATCAGTCCTATTTTTAAGCCTACATAATCATGGGATACCCAGGAAACATGAGAGAGAGTGATCTTTATTTACATGAAGCCTCTTGTATGCTCTTTTGCCATATGCATTTCATTTACTGTTCATTTAAGGCCCTTTTAAGCTACTGAAGTGATGTACAGCATGCTTAAGTGACCTGTGATTTGTAGGTTCAAGTTGATCAAAAGGGGATAGAGGTTGAGTGTCATGACCCAAAGGCATGATTTTTGTGTGTGCTTCGGCACCAGAATTATCCCCGCCAAGTTGCAGCTTCATTGCACGGGAGAGTTTCCTGTTGCAGAGGAAAACCCCAGTGCAGGGACGAGTTTCCTGCCTTTTCTGCAGCTTCTTTTGCAGGGTGCATTGCTCATGTTGCAAGAGGAATGCACGGTGCAAAAGAGTTCCCGCCACTGGTATGCAAATTCGTTCCCCGTGATTGGCTAGTGCGAAATTATTCACAAATGGCGGGCCAACA
>NW_005842318.1:1582647-1616889 GCF_000455745.1 Alligator sinensis
ATCCATCTCGTGGGGACTCTGGGTACACGGCAGGGTAATGGAAACCCTGTGTGAGATCCAGAGGAGCTTGGCGGCCTGATCCACCGCCCACCTCTTCCCGTCTTCGAGCACGAATTTTATAAGACGTATCTACGATTTCCATTTTGGTGGCTCGTTCACCCAGAGCATCCGGAGCTCTGTACCGTGGAGTCTAGCAACCTCCACGAGACCGTCTGTGTTGTCTGTCTGTAACCGCAACTCAAGCAAGTTTTCCAGCCTACACCACTGCCATCTCGGTGTAAGTAAACAATCTTTAAAACTACCGCTAAGCATTTGTGCCTAATTCCAGCTCGACGGCCTCCCCTCTCCGACCCGGCGTGCCCGGGCTGCTGGCCACAGCCCGCGTGCAGCGCGGAAAAGGGCTCGGGTTGCTCCCGGCCCGCACATTGAGAACTCTGAGTGACGTGTAAGTGAGGTGGCATGACTTGTGTGATTATTTCATTTGCTTGTATAGGTAGCTTGTTGTCTAGTAATCTGAAGGCTAAATTAACAGCATTGTCTGTAGGTATTATTAAGTATAAACAGTTCATTTTTCCCCGATGTTAATATAATCAAAGCACATTCACCTTCGTCTGATTAATTTGATCCCTGTTGCATTTCAATTTTATGTATTTTATTTTTGGAGATATCCTCTGAATCTTTATTCTCTGGGAGCAGGAATTAATTATGATGTATATCTTTAAAGAATAATTTCCTGCGATTAAATGCTGGTCTCAAAAGACATACATCTTAATTGATTACCACTCAGCCACCCATCTCTCCATAGAGTTAGAGAGTTCTGTAACTTTTTTTTTTTAACTTCACAATTAGCTTTTGATTTGGGAGTGTTTTTATCTCCTACTGCAAAGGGAATTGACTGAGAATGCCATGAGCAGCCTCGCTATGCTAATAAGGTACCCTAAAACACCACCTCCCAAGTGTCAATGTCTTAGACTTTTGTATTATGCAGGTTACTGACTAATAGAGCTGCTTCAATACTATACAAACAAATCGTGTTTTCAAAAAGTATTATTTGTTTTCAAATGACTTTTTACACTGTATTACCATATTTGTTATCCCTTGTTGTTTGTATGCATGTGTTTCTCCGGACCTAAGTGTTTTGGATATGGTCCCTATGTGCAAGTGGGAAAAGAGTATTCATGCTTGCACAAGAATATATATTGTTCACAACCATTATTATTTCCCTGTTTTAATTGCTTCAGCCATCTAAGCAGATAACCAGAACAATTCAGCTGACTTTAGGTGACCATTCTCCACTCCATGAAGCACAATACATTTTATTTTTATTGAATAAAAGGTGACTTGATTATAAACAAACCTTAGGTTAAAAATGGTTTTGTGGCAATTAATATGGGGACTGTAAGGGAATATTAAATGTATGTGTAGAAATCATGATCTGTTTTAAAATGTGCGTAAACAGAAAAATGGGATAAACGTTTTGGATAATTTATTCACAAGAAATATTTCACTGTGTTGAAAATGGTTAAATATCAGTTTATTTCCTGAATACAAATAAATAATAAATACATGTGTAGAAATCTTGAACAGTTTTTTAAATGATTTGAACAGAAAAAATAAGATAAACATGTTGAATAATTTATTCATCAGGAATAATTCAGCCCTGTATTTCAGACCTGGAAACACCATCTAAGAAAAGCAGTATATTACAATGTAAATCTGTTGAAAATCATGTTAGGTAAGAAATTACTTTTGACTTTTAAATATATCTGCAATATCATAACATTTGGCCAATGAAGCTATGGGGAACACCTTTTTTTTACATACTTTATTAAAAGAAATGCCAATATGCATATTATACAAAATATGTACTGACAGTGATTTCTCTGTACTAAAGAAACAAAACAATTTAAACAAAACAATTTCAAGATTCATAGATTCATAGACACTAGGGCTAGAAGGGACCTTGGAAGATCATCGAGTCCAGCCCCCTGCCCCAGAGGCAGGAAGTCAGCAGAGGTCATAGATTCATAGATTTATAGAAGTAGGGTCAGAAGGGACCTTGTAGATCATTCAGTCCGACCCCCTGCCCTGGGCAGGAGAGAAAACTGGGCTCAAATGACCCCAGCCAGGTAGACATCAAGTCTCCTCTTAAAGACCCCCAGGGTAGGAGCCATCACCACTTTCCTTGGAAGTTGGTTCCAGATCCTAGTCGCCCTGACTGTGAAGTAGTGCCTTTGGATGTCTAGTCTAAACCTACTCTCTAACAATTTGTGGCCGTTATTTCTTGTAACCTCGGGGGGCTCTAGGGGGAGCAGGGTCTCTCCCATACCCTGCTGGTCCCCCTTGGTGAGTTTATAGATGGCCACCAGGTCCCCTCTCAGCCTTCTCTTGTGAAGGCAGAACAGGTTCAGGTCCCATAGCCTCTCTTTGTAGGGCCTGCCCTGCTGTCCCCGGATCATGTGGGTGGCCCTCCTCTGGACCCTCTCAATGCTGTATACATCCCTCCTGAAGTGTGGCGCCTAGAACTGAACACAGTATTCCAGGTGCAGCCTGACCAGTGCTGCATAGAGGGAGAGGATCACCTCCTTGGCCCTGCTTGAGATGCATCTGTGGATGCACGACAAGGTATGGTTGACAGTGAACTCACATTGTCAGTCCATGTTCATCTTGGAGTCAGTAATGACTCCAAGATCTCTTTCTGCCACCGTGCTCTCGAGAAGGGAGTTTCTCAGCTTATAAATGTGCTGCTGGTTCCCACTGCCCAAGTGCAGCATCCTGCACTTGTCAGTATTGAAACCCATCCTATTTTCATTAGCCCACCCCTGTAACCTATCCAGGTCCTGCTGTAATCTGTCCTTCCCTACTAGCATGCCCACCTCACCCCAAATCTTGGTATCATCAGCAAATTTAAACAGGCTGCTTTTTACCCTGTTGTCCAAGTCACTAATAAAGAAATTGAACAGTGCAGGCCCAAGGACTGAGTCCTGGTGGACTCCACTGCCCACTTCCCTCCAAGTCGAAAAAGACCCCAGGATCCCAGCAAGATAAACATCCAAATGTCTCTTGAAGGCATTCAAAGTAGGTTCTTGAACCACCTCCAGTGGCTTGAACCACCTCCAGTGGCAGTCTATTCCAGACCTTGGGGGCTCGGACCTTGGGGAGTTCTTCCTTATGTCCAGCCTGAAATGGTCGCGGAGGAGTTTGTGACTGTTCAACCTTGTCATCCCTTGGGGTGCTCTGGTGAACAGACGTTCCCCCAGATCCTGATGAGCACCCCTGATAAATGTATAGATGGCCACCAGATCACCCCTAAGCCTACACTTTTCCAGGCTGAAGAGTCCCGTGGCTCTCAGCCTCTCATCATAAGGTCTGTTTTCCTGACCTCTGATCATGCGTGTGGCACTCCTCTGCACCCTTTCAAGCTTCTCCACATACTTTTTGAATTGTGGAGCCCAAAACTGGATGCAGTACTCCAGCTGCGGCCTCACAAAGGCTGAGTACAAGGGGAGAATGACGTCCTGGGATTTGCTTGAGAAGCATCTATGGATGCAAGTTAACATTTTGCTTGCTTTACTAGCCGCAGCATCACATTGAAGGCTCATGTTCATCTTGTGGTCAGTCATGACCCCCAAGTCCCTTTCATCCATAGTGCTAGCCAGCATAGCACTGCCGAGCCTATAATGCTGCAGGTTTTTCTCCCAAGGTGGAGAACCTTGCATTTTTCAGTGTTTAACACCATCAGGTTCTCATATGCCCATTTCCTGAGCCTGTCAAGGTCAGTTTGGATTGCTGTCCTGTCCTAAGGTGTGGATGCTTTACCCCAGAATTTGGTGTCGTTGGTGAACTTGGCCAGTCTGCTTCTGACACCAATGTCTATATCATTGATGAAGATGTAAAATAGTATAGGCCCTAGGACAGAGCCTTAAGGGACCCAATGGTCACAGTGCACCACAATGATTGACTTCAATCCACCACCACCCTCTGGGTCCTACCATGGAGCCAATTCCCCAGACAGTGGATTGTGGTGAGGCTGAAGCTGCAGTTAGCCAGTTTTGCCAAGAGGTGATCATGGGATACCAGACCATAGGCTTTTCTGAAGTCAAGATATATGACATCCATCTCTTCCCCCTTGTCCAGGTGATAGGTCACCTGGTCATAAAATGAAATGAGATTGGTCAAGCAAGACCTACCCGCAACAAACCCATGCTGGCTATCCCTCAGGATTTTGCCATCAGCCAGTCTGTTAAGGATGGCCTCTTTGATAATCTTTTCCAAGACCTTCCCCGGGATAGACATCAGGCTGATGGGCCTGTAGTTTGCCGGATCCACTTTCCTCCCTTTCTTGAAGATCGGCACCACATTGGCCTTCTTCCAATCTTCGGACACTTCACCAGAGCACCAGGAGTTCTCAAAGATCCATGCTATGGGCTGAGCTATGATGCTTACCAGCTTCTTAAGTACCCTTGGGTATATACCATCAGGCCTGGCTGTAGATATTTGAAAATAAAGCAAGGCACACAATTTCTCAAAGACTAATTGTTTAATGACTATATTAAATTAACCAGTGTTTCATCATAAAAAATTGCAATTCATAATTAATATGAGAGGCAAGGATTTTTTAGGATGATTATCTTTTATTGAATCAATTATGTAGTTGGGATACAGTTAGACACAAGCTTTTGAATGCAATACATTCCCCAAAAGGAAGAATGTCTTGCATTTGGAAGCTTGTCTAACATTTCCTAATTGCATAGTTGGTCCAATAAAAGATATCATCCTAAGCAATTCTTGCTTCTAATTTCTGGATCATCACAGCTACAACATCACTCTTACAAATTCATAATTGAATAATTTAGGGTAAAGCAAAGCAAATGTTTGGACTATAGCTGGAAGTGCATTCAGTTCAATAGCCCATATAAAGTGACAGTTATTTGGAGTCATCATTTTCTTGGGTTGTTTTAATAAATAGCAATGGGTATGCTGAAGGTGAAATCCAGACTCCGCTGATACCAGTTTAACATGCTAAGGAAGAAGATATGTTCTTTGCCTTATAAGTATGTAGTATTGTTTGTGGATAGCTACAAGGGCAGGTAGAAAGAGGGAAGTGCCTCAGTTGAAATAATCCCAGGATGCTTATTAAACAATATATCAATTGGGTATCCACTGAACCTATTTCCTGCTTTATTTTTAAGGCAAGTGTGAATTTCGCTTCTCATGCCATTTAATGATGAATTAGAAATATACATTAGGATATGATGTGGGATGTCTGCTTCCTTAGGTACAAGGTGCTGAATTACAATTTTGCTTCCAAGGGGAGCTTCCACATTGAACAGGGTTTCTTTTCTGTTCTGAAGCAGAAAATAATTTGTGACAAGCCAAATATTGTACAATTATTTATTTGTAAAATTCCTTGTTCAGCACAGTAAGCCTAGAACACTGATTATATATACTCAATAGATCAAAATGACCAGAAAAATGACTCTCTACTCACTAAAATAAAATGTATCCATTATATTCTATTTAACAAACCAATTGAGTTACCTCTTACTTTTTAGCTGGCTTAAAATGCCATTTAAAATGCTCTTATACTACATTAAAAAGAGAGATATCCAAATATGAGGATTAGGCAGAAAGTAACAGGGCACTGTGCTGAAATGTTTTAGCTAGCTGGTATCAATCAATCGATCACTTTTCTATAGGGTTTCTTTGCTTCTCCATGCATTTCTGTCAACTTTTGATTAAGAATTTTATTTCAGTTGAAG
This sequence comes from Alligator sinensis, assembly GCF_000455745.1. Classification (NCBI taxonomy): domain Eukaryota; kingdom Metazoa; phylum Chordata; order Crocodylia; family Alligatoridae; genus Alligator; species Alligator sinensis. The sequence continues at coordinate 1,588,410 of NW_005842318.1, forward strand.
GATAAGAGAAAAATTATGAAGCCACCACTTACCATGTCCTGAACTTTGTTGTTGAACTTGAATCTTCTCTTTCTCCCACGGTTTTCTTTAAAGGACCAAACAGGCAAGTTTCACCTGGTGCCAGATAAAGCCTTCAAGGGTAATGAGGACTTACTTCAAACCCAAGGTCTTTAATGGTCTTCAGGGTCATTGAGAGCTGTGTAGAGTCAAGTGTTGTTATGGAAAAACAGTATTCCTTGGGCACGTCCAGATGAGTGGAAATGATCACCACTGTTGCAGCCCCAGGAGGCCCCCAGAAGTCCACGTAAGGCTGCTGGGGCCAGTTCAGGTACTTCCCCCAGCCTTCCCGATCTGACCTGGGGCAATTTTCTGTGTTCTAGAGTGCTCATGCAGGGGCTTTTCCCAGGGACAAGTAGCAGCGGCACAACTACATGCAGCTTATATTTGTCCCCAGGGAAGTGCATGCGCGCGCTAATGGGGACATGCCCCTTATGGCAGCATTCCTTGACACCTGCTTCAAATGGCTGGATTCAAGTTCTGGCTGAGCAAGTTGCAATACAAGTTGCTGCTCAAAGTAGAGCTCTTGTTTAAGAAGTCTGTCACAAAAATGTCATTAGTATATAGTAAATGGTTGGCAGGATTTTATTGCCATTGGTACACCCTACAACCAAAGACATGGATCACAGAATAAAAAGGCTCCCTGGGGTAATCAAGACATGTAGCTGCTATTTTTAGTGGCAGGGAGCAACTGATATGGAAGCAAGGCTAACAATCACCATCTTCCTTGCAGTGACATACAAATAAGCAGTGCCATGTGTGGATTACATTGCTAATATATATCTTGCTTTATAGATCAGGGTTTTTTTTTGGACTGACCTTTGCTTTAACATAATTGGTTCTAATCCTTCTTACTTGAATCCAGTAGTTACAATTAGAGTAGGTAATGGAATTACAAGCATCAGATCTCTAAGTACCAAATACCAGAGGACTGGAGGGTTGCTAATATGACTCTAATATTTAAAAAGGGCTCTAGAGGGGACCCAGGGAACTACTGGCTAGTGAGTCTAACATTCTTTTTAGAAAACAGGTAGAAACAATAAAAATAATAAAAAGATAATTGTTAAGAGCATGGATGAACTTGACTTTCTGGGGAGGAATCAGCATATCAGGGCCAAATCATATCTCTGCAATCTGCTAGAGTTTTTTGAGGGTATCAATAAGTTAATGGATCAGGGAGGTCTACTTGACATAGTACATCTGAACTTCCAAAAAACCTGTGACAGGGTCCCACATCAAAGGCTCTTAATGAAGTTAGGTAGTCATGGGATTACAGGGAAGGTCTGCTTATGAATTAGAAATTAGTTTAAGGATAGAAAACAAAGAGTGAATATAAATGGTCAGTTTTGAGGATGGAAAGAAGTAAACAATGGGGTTCTCCTGGGATCTGTGTTGGGACTGGTTCTATAAGACATTCATAAATGATCTGGAAAGGGGGGTAAGTAGTGAGGTGACCAAATTGGTAGATGACATAAATTTATTCAAAGTGGTAAAGACCATGTCAGACTGTGAGGAACTACAGAAAGATCTTTCTCTATTGAGCAAATGGAGAATTAAATGGCAGATGTAATTCAGTGTAGATAAGTGCAAAGTGATGCACCTGGGGAAAAAATAATTCAAACTATACCTACACTATGATGGGTGTTACATTAGCTGTTACCCCATAGGAAAGAGATCTGGGAGTCACTGTGGACAGTTCACTAGAAATATCACCTCAGCACTCAGCAGCCATCAAAACAGCAAACAAAATATTAGGGATTATTAAAAATGGAATTGTAAATAGAATAGAAAGTATCATTGTGCTCCTTTGTGTGTCCACACCTTAAATATCGTGCCCAGTTCTGGTCCCCACGTGTCAAAAGGATAGATAGGGATCTATTTAAATTTCAGGGAAACAAATAGCTTTTTTGTGGCCTGTTCGTGGCACACAGAAATGATTTCATGGGCATTTCATAGCAGCCCCACCTCTCAGTGCTGATTGGTGGAAAAGCCCAAATGGGAGGGGAGATAAAATGGCAGCCGCCATTTTGAAAACTGGCTGTCCTTCATGTGGTCTTGCCCTTCGGCACTGACTGACAAAGAAGCACCAGAGAGAAGGAAGGACAAAGTGACAGCTGCCATCTTGATTGCTGGCTACCCTTTGTATTGCCCCATCCCTTGGTGCTGATTGGTGGAAAAGGCCCGTCAGGGGAAGGAAGGACAAAGGGAAGCCACCATTTTGTTTGCTACCCTTTGTGCTGCCCCACCAGCCAATGCCTTTCCTTCCTGGCAGCAAGGGCTGCTGGCTTCCAGCATTTTATTTTTACTAATTTTTTGTTGTCACCGATTTCATGGGCAATCCTGGATTTTGCAGAAACTGTGACATCTGCAAAAGCACAAATTAACTAGCTCCCTAGATATAGAACTAGAGGACTCCAGAGAAGGGCAATAAGGATTATTAGTGTTATGGAGTGGCTTCCATACAAGGAGATACTAAAGAGGATAGGTCTAGTTAGTTTAGAAAAGAAATGTATGATGGGTGACATGGTAAGGGTTTACAAAATATACAAAGGTAAAGAGAAATGAAAAGGGATTCATTATTTACTATCTCTTACTATACAAGAACTAAGGATCATAACATCAAACTAGTAGGTAGTAAGTATACAGTTAACAAAGGAAGTTCTTTTTCACACAGCACAAATTAAAATGTGGAATGTATTGCCACAAGATTTTGTGGAAACTGACAGCTTAACCAGATTCAAAAAGGGATGAGACAAATTATTGGAGGATGGGTGTATCAGTAGCTATTGAACCTGGAAGTTAGGGATACAGGCTCTGAATCAGAACTTCCTAGACCTTAAATGCTGGAGGCTGCAAATGAGACCGGAATAGGGGAAAAACCCCAGTCACTGTGAACCCCTGTTCGCTCTCCCTTTCAGCATCTACTCTCTGCCATTGACATGGGATATTGGACAAGATGGATCTATGGTTTGACCCAGTAAATGGCATTTCTTATATTCTTAAGTTATAGACCCACCATGGAAATATGAAACTATTTTACCTGTTAACACTAGGGTATTATGTTAAGATAACACATTATTATGTTTTATCCTAGCACATTATCCTAGCTAACACATTAGGATTATACATGTTGTTAGATTTAGGGACATTTAGTTCCCTGTTTTGCATGCAATTTAGGAGGAATTGAAGTGTCTCATTACTAACCTGGGCTGGCTGCTCACACTCTAGGGGAGAAGCATTCTTCACTGCAAATGGAGAAGGAACCGACAGGTGAGGGCAGGTAAGAGAAGATGTAGGTCTATGTAAGGAGATACATAGTCCTCAGAGGCCTGAAACCCAGCTGCTAATAATCAGCAGCTAGTCTGTTTGGCTAGAAGGAGGGAAATCAGTTGAACCAGGGACAAAGGAAAGCACAGATTGTAGTGCTGGGGAGAAGCAGAGAAAGGTCTCCTTTCCTTGTCTGAAAGGACAGAGAGGAGGTTTTGGTTTGTTGTTTGTTTGTTTATTATGGTTACTATGGTTTGGTTAATTTAGTATGGGTACAAAGCATTATTTCAAAGCACTGCTTTGCACCCTCAAACCAAAGCTGACTCATTTAGCTAAGGAAGCAGGGTAGGGAACCCATTTACCATCCATCTTTTCTGCAGTCTTCCAGACATCATACCTGTGCCAACTCATCATCAAAGAACTATCTGATGTATTAGGGTATAGATCAGGAACCAGATATAGGGTCCTTGGGATAGGAAGAACCAGGAGACTGATTAGGACTCTCTTCTTTCCAGAATATTCCTGAAAATGTAAAACACTATACTGTCTCCTATATAGGACCCGGGACTAAAGCCATAATTCAGTCCTTACATTACTAGTCATAATATGCTTTTGAGTTTTTGGTTACAAATTCAAGGTAGTTGTATTTTGGCCATGAAAGAGTCTTGACGTTCTTGTAGCAAAATTGAAGACATTACAGATGCGCTGTAGAACAAGGGAGCAGTCAACATGAAAAGATGCTGAACAGAAGCAATACATACTGGTCACCTTACAGGTGACTTATGTCTCTTGATACAAAATTAATGTCATGAGCACACAGCCAGTGGCTTATCAGAACAGTTGTTCTCAGTTGACTTTTATCAAGACTTTTTCTAATGATTTGTTTCCAGAAAGAATAACGCACTTTCAGCTGCTTGTTTGGGCTCTCAGGATAGTGATTCCAAAAAAAAAATGTATTTTGACCTTCAACTGACTATTGGTAGTTTTTAAGCAATAAGTGTATGGCATTCACTGAATAAACCCCATCTTTTTATCATATAACTGTAATTCGTTTTCTTAACATATTGAAGCAATACTGAAAATAAACTTCTCAAAAGAGAGAAATCAGACTAAAATTAAGAAACATTTATATCACATTTGCCAAACAACCTCTAGAACATAGCAGCTTTTGATCCCTACACCAGGGCTAGCTGTAAATGATTCTGTGTCTTTTACCTTATGGTCCTTAAATTTGGCTCTCGTTATTGTGAGAAGGAGAAAGAGTAGACAGGGGCTATTGCTATTGGGAACAATCTGAGAGCTGGCATAGATGATTCCTCTTCCCCTTCCCTTCCTCCATTCTCAGCAGACTTGCTAGGAGCTGCCTGTCATTGCAGCCTTCACTGAGGCTGAAAGAACAGCCAGGAGACCCTGCAACCAGGAAAAAACAAAAAACAAAACCAAAAAACAATGAGGAGGAGTTGTGGAATGGAATGAAAGCAAAGTTCAAGTGATCCCCTTGTCCCTTGTGTATTAATATGCCCTAGACATCTAGTTTGAACTCAGTAACATTTAAGTCGATAGGTACAGTCTGTGCTGTTACAATGCAAGGGCCCATTTTGCAAGTACTATAAAACCTGTTTTATGTTGATCAGGAACATACCCTGTTGAGGAACCTTCCTCAGCTTATGTGGGCGGCATAAGCATTCTTTTGAACATTTGACTGTGAGCTCTGCCAAAGGGATCTGGTTTTCATGCTTTCCAAGGCCCAAAAGAACACCACAAGAAGTAGAGGATAAATAAGTACATATTTGAGGTGACATCCCCTTAATACTGACTGTCAAATTCTGGGCAGGTGTTAATAGAAGCAGGTAGTCATCTTCCATGTGGCAATTTATACCTGCAGAAAATCTGTCCTGATGATCAACCCCCCATCCCAACCCCTCCCCTCCCACTAAACAACTTCCTTTCTTTCATTTCAGTTCCAATCCCAAGTACAGGAAGGAAGTAATTGAGAACCTGACCCACTCTTTTACACTTTTAGAGAGCAAGCCTTTTTACTGCATCGTATCTTATCTTGTCTTGACCTTTTGCTTAATAGTATGTCAGTGACTGAAACTCAGACATAAAGGTAGATGTCATTCCCTACCAATATCAAGGTGCATTTTATTCTCTTTCCCCTTGAATCTATGAGATGGGACTAGTAATAGTTTGTAGCTCTTCATTTTGATGCCATGTATTCCCAATGAAGTTATTTACAAATATGTCCTTTCTAAAAGGAATATGACAATCTTTTGTGTAATCTAGAAAGGATAAGCAGTTGGAGTTCCTCTTTTTTTTTCCATGTACTAATTACGCAACTTCTTACACACACCCTATGTCTTCAAAATATCTTTTCAAGTTTTCCTTTCCTCTGTCCTTCACAATTACCTACCCATGTCTCCAGTATAGTGAAATATCCATGGACTGCTATTGTCCAGAAGTTTAGTGTCCCTCTCACTTCACCTTGAAATTGTTATTGATAGAGACACAGCTCCTATTTGTCAGTAATTCACTTTTAACTTTACTGCTCTTTATATACAGCCTGTTGAATGATTACAATTAATGTTCCCCAGTATCTTATTACCAATCCACTCTAGCAGCATGCCCATTACATTTTAACATTATATAATGTAAAGTGCATCAACTATGAATACATATTCCGTTCCTTACTAGTTTTACCAAATTAGTTCTAAACTTAAAAAAAATCTTCATATTCCAGACAGTTTTCCTAAGCTCCACTCACAATGACCTACCAGATGGGAAGGGATGCTACAGTTGGCTTATATATTATTATATTTGGAGTCCATGTTGGCTTATAGTGAGCAAGAGGAACTCATACTTGCTTTCTTTCCTTTGTGACCTAAGCTGAGCACTGCTGCAGTCTCTCCTTAAACCTTGCCTGCAGATCACAGGTATTTGGAAATTTCCCAGTAAATCACTCCCTCCCTCATTTTTCTTATTAGACAACATTTGTTCACCATTAAAATATACTAATTTTGACAACATTTTTGTGGAGAAAGGCATTTCAGGCTTATGATAGAAATTTCAGTCAAAATCAGACCCCCGTGATAGGGAACAATCCAATTGTTAGGATATTCACATTATATGTGACAGACCAAAGTTCAAGTTCCTGGTCTGAATCAGACTTTCTCCAAAAAAAATCATGGAAAAACTCAAATCTGAATTTCAGTTCTGTAATAATGGTTATTCTGACACTTGTGTTGGAGGGGCTATCAACCTTTTATTTCCCCCATGAAAAACTTCAAAAGGTTTCATGCAGTGTGGAATGGGAAAATCTTTAAAATCTTGAAGGGTTTCTGGGATGGGAAAATCATTTTTCTATTTTATCAGTTTTATTGCTATGGTACTAATTATACAGTGGCCAGGCCCCTGCTTTCACTGTATTGAAGCTAAGGGACCACCTGGACAGAGCTCATCATAGCAAGAGATTTAAGTCTCATTTGCAGGTCTCTGTAGGATATCACTGTGCTAGATGCTGTACAGGAAGAGATAATCCCCAAAAGCACTAGTTCTTTTCCAGGAAAATACAAATCAATCAAACCAAGCAATGATTAAAGCCTTTTTTTCCATTTTGTATTCATCTTCAGAACCAAAATAATTAGCATTTGTACAGCACTGTGAACATATGAAATTCAATTGAAGTTCTAAGTATTATTATTAACATTAACAGCAGCACCAGTTCACTCCAGTGAATGCATTTTCCAACAGACTTGCTATAGAAAAGTCATACCAACTGAAGTGACATGCTATGAAGTTGAAATGCACTTACAGCTTCTTCATAGTATTTGATTAAAATAACATAAATGGCTGAAGCAGTTACAAAGCAGTGTACAATTTTTGGTCTATTAAAAATTGCACCTCATGTAGCACAATTTGTCCTGAATCTGTTACTGATGTAGATAGATAATGATTTTGCTGGACAGTTCTCAAATGGTTTATGAAAGACACTCTAAAACTCTGGAACACTGAGGATCACCTCATATTTGCATGTAGGTACATACATTATCAAAAAGAAAGGTGCTTTGGGATTTCTTGTAATTGTATTCTCCTTGTTAGATAAGAAGCAATCACTTGTAGCTGGAAGTCATCATCAGCAGTTAAAAGTGTAATTTTTCAGTCTTATCCTCAATTTACAATTAAAAAAGAAGATGGCCAAAGCTATATTTAGAAGCCAACAGGCCACATCTGCTGCTTGGCTGCACTTACAGAAATTCTGGTTTATGGAATTGGTAAACATGTGAAAGGCAAGGATTTTTTGGATAATACTTTTCATTAGACCAACTTCATGACTGGGATACAGTTAGACAAGATTTTGAATGTAGGGCATTCTTTATCAGGTATGAGGAGGGAAGCATGTGCAGTAGGGGTGCGTGAAACGGGCCCTATTTGATTTAGATTCGGATTCAGGCCAAATCAGGGACAGCAATTCAATTAGTTGATTTGACTCTCTGTCCCTGATTTGATTTGATTTGGAAAAATCCTAATCTGAAGAATTCGATGCTGATTCAGAGAATGAGAGATTCGGACATGGACACAGCTTTAAAAGTTTTTTCTACATACCTCAAAGTACCTGCGAGGCTTGTGATTGCTGTGATGCTGGGGAACATGAAGCATCCCAGCGGAGTACCTGGGGGGAGGGGGGGAGGGCCCTCCACATGCTCAGCGGCAAACCCAGAAGTGGACTGGAAGTACATCCGGTCCACTTCTGGGTCTGCCGGGGAGTGCACCCCCTGGCTTGGCTATTGGCCACAGGGGGACCCCAGGTGTCCCTCCAGACCCAGGAGGCACCAGTTGCTGAGTGCGAGGCTTGTGATTGCTGTGATGCTGGGGAACATGAAGCATCCCAGCGGAGTACCTGGGGGGAGGGGGGGAGGGCCCTCCACATGCTCAGCGGCAAACCCAGAAGTGGACTGGAAGTACATCCGGTCCACTTCTGGGTCTGCCGGGGAGTGCACCCCCTGGCTTGGCTATTGGCCACAGGGGGACCCCAGGTGTCCCTCCAGACCCAGGAGGCACCAGTTGCTGAGCTGGAGGGCATGGGGGGGCCCTCCAGTGCACTCCCCTGTGGACCCAGAAGTGGACCAGAAGTGCTTCTTGTCCATTTCTGGGTCTGATGCCAAGCGCACTGGGGAGCCCTCTGTGCTCCTATTGGACACTCCATCTGCTCCACCATCACAGCATTCACGAGCCACCTAGTACCTTGAGAATGTAGAAAAAACATTTAAAGCTGTGTCTATGTCCAAATTTCCTAATCTTTCTGAATCTCTCTGAATTGATTTGGAGGATTCTGATTCAGCTAGGAGAGATTAAAGGGTCCTCAGATTCAATTTTTATCTGGAGATTTGGCCACCGAATTGGGCCAAATCTCCACCAAATCAAATCAGGGACCGAAGCTTCGCACAGCCCTAAAGTGCAGTGATGATGATTAAGAACAGTGGGTAGAATTGTGGAATTGGAGAGAGGAGAAATTTCCAGGGGTAGCAGACAACCAATTAGAAAAGAGGACTGATTACTGGGAGGATGGTCATCAAAACAGAAGATGGTTATTATCACCTGTAGTGTTCAGGAAGAATTTAAGGAATGGGGTAGATTATAGTGTGCCATAAAGTCAATATCTGTGCTCAGTTCTTGGTTCTTACTGTCTAGCTAGCTTATGGATTTTTGTTTCCAAACTCACCTTTTAAATGTGTTTGGTAGATTTCTGCTAAGCATGAAGACTGTGAGGTCTGAAACAGAGCGGTGGTTCTGTGAAAGAAGTGCTCCTACTGACATATGTGTATCTCTGTCCTTTATTTTTTTCTGTGAGAGTTCATTCTGCTATGTAGTTGCTGTTTAGTTTCATCCACATATTTACCATGAGGGCATTTAATGCATTGGAGGAGATATATCACATTTTGGGAAAGTTAAATGTAGGATTCATGGATTCAAATGGGTTTATTGTGGGGAGTGTTTATTCTTGTAGCAGTGGAGATGTGTTGATAGGTTAAGCATCTGTTGTTAAGGCAAGGCTGCATTTCATATGTTGTTAAGGAAAGGCTGTGTCCGTCCGATTTGATATATGTTGAGCAGTAGGGAGTTTGATTCTGCTGATGAACTGGAGAAGATTAGGCTGTCATTGAAAGCTAGGTGATGAGGGGCTAGAAATATTTATCTCCAGGTCTGATCTTTGTTGAGTATATTATTATTGTTGTTGCTTTTGTTGTTATTATTATTATTTGGATTTATATCTGCTTTATCTAGAAAGGCTCAGAATGGCTTATAATAAATGACAAATGAGAAGGACATTGGAAAACTAGAAAACTCCACACAAAACCACTCATTCCTACTTCCCTGCAAAAATTTTTATAATTTTTCCAGTTGATTCGAATGTAGGATGGTAGGTGACAACTAGGAGTGTGGGGTCACAGGGGGTTGCTTCTTGTATTGTGGGGTCATAAGGGGGTTTCTTTTTTTATTGTAGTAGGTTTCTGCATAATATTTGGGTGGCTCTTTCAAAGTGAACTTTTTGTATGAAGGTAGATTTCAGGCTGGCTGGATGGGCATTGAGGATACTCTCCTCAGGGCAGGTGTAGTGGTATCTGAGGGTCTGACTGTAGATTACTGCCTTTTTTGAGTGTGCTTGGGATGATTGCTGTTTTTGTGAACATCAGAATGTTGGTCCATGGGGGTTTGTTGGGTTTTTTGTATGTGGTGATTTGTAGGGTGTCATCCCCAAGTGCTTAGTCCAAATGATTAAAATATCATTTATGTAATGCCAGTATAGCACAGCTTTGATTGTGCAGATTTCTAGAAATTCTCTCTCTAGGTGGCTCATGAAGAGGTCAGGATATTGAGGTACCATCTTTGTGCCCACAGCTGTGTCCATATTTTGGAGGAAAAGCCAACTGTTGAAAAGATGTTTCAGGTGAGGATGAAGTGAACGGTTTGTGCGAGATGTTGTTGCAAATCTGATTGTACTCTGTGTTCTTGTAGGTATTTCAGGTAGGCAGCTGTGCCTTCATAATGTGGGATGTTAGTGTATGGCCTTCTCAGTGAGGTAGTTGATGTTTACAGTTCTGTTGAGGAAGCCTGTTGTGCCTTGTAGAAAACTTTTATCTTTGATTGGCAAGTGGCTTCAGGATAGTTTCTATGAATCCTGATAGCTCTTCAGTGAGGACACTACAATTAGATACGATGGGTTCCCAGGGTTACCTTGTTTGTGAATCTTTGGGAGCATATAGGAAGTTCTTTGGGCTGTAGAGTCATGGATTATTAGAAATATTTTTTCCTTGTGTTGGGTTGGACAGATGATAATATTTTCCAGTTGTAATGTGAATACTGGTGCAGGGTCCTCTCCAAAATCCTTATAGTATTCCATGTCAAAGAGTTGTCTGTTGGCCTGCTTGATGTAGTCTTGATGGTTAGGATGACTATTGCTCCATCTTTGTTCACTGGTCTGATTATTGTTTTATCGTTGGCTCTTAGGGACTGTGTGGCTTTTCTCTCTGAGGGAGAGAAGTTGATGTGGTCCTGGCTTTAGCTGAGAATTTTACTGTTAGCTTTCTTCCGGAAGCAGTCAATGTAGTAGTCCAACATGTGATTACATCAGCTGGGAGGTGTCCAGTCCAGTGTCTTATTGTTGTTTGCTTCTTCAGTTGTGGCAGGAGGGTTGTTAAGAGAGGTGATTTTGTTCTGGTTGGGGAAGCATTGTTTCAGGTGAAATCTGTGGCAAAATTCTTATAATACTTCACATATTAGTATCTTGTCAGGTTGTTCCTCTGGGCAGAAGTTCAGGCCTTTGAAGAATATAGATATTTCACAGTGAGATAGGGGATGTTGTTATAAGTTAATGATATTGTTTTTCTTGGGGCTGCTGTTTTGATTCTTGACTTTTAACCTAATGAATAAAATTTGGTCCAAGTTGCCAATGACTGAAAGTTGGTAACCTTATGCTGGCTGTTCAGTAACTTATTAAATTAACTTGTGGTCTCATTTAAGGTGCTAATCTATGTCCATAGAGGAGTGACCAACAACCAGATTTTTTTGATCAACAATAAATCTGTATATACTTTATAGATTTTTTTCTTGACTCTGGTGAGATTCCCTCTGGAAAAAAGGTTCCAGCCCTGACTATGAGGCCTGTGGATGCAATCATAAGCTATCAAGCAAAAATACGTATGAATATGGACTTTGAAGCAATTAGAGATATGCCCTCAAGAAGGTACCTAGAAGAACCTAATTTTGAAATATTATTTTACATGTTAGGTACTATGGAGGATATGTTAACATGCTGGAGTCAGTTCTTATTGTTACTTAGAAGTTTATAAAATTAACACTCAGCGGTTGTTTTCTCTACATTGATGGGTAAGATACAAAGGGCTGTGGCTGCACATAACAAAATATTAATAAAAATAGCAGAATAGAACAACAGTTTTAAATACTGGCTTTCATGAGAAAATACAGAATTTAGTCAAAAGTATTCTTCAGTTCAGGTTCTATTAAGAGCTTCACCCTCCTCCTTCAGTTCTATAACAATGGAATAACACATCTCTTTGAGATGCATAATAGCAGCATAAAAATACCTTTAGAATGTTAAAGCTTTGTGCTGCAATATGGAATTCAGAGCCGAGTTGGTGATGAAGATGCTTCTGATAGTTTTAAAAATTCTGATATTTTTTTTCTGAGCCAGAAGATCTATTAGGAAGATTGGTGTCACTTACGAATCATCCTTTTTATTCATTTCATGTTCAGGGATCAAGAGAAAGTCCTAAGAAAATGTAACAAAGTACTAATAATGCTACCTTCATGAAAAAATAAAAAAAAACAGAAATAGAAAGCTAAAAATATAAAAATGTAAAAACACACAACAAAACTCAAACCTTGAGAAGCAGCTCTTTGAATTCAAGACAGACATAATTCATTCCAAACCTAGAGTCATACAAAAAGATTTTGCATATGAAAGGTCTTTGTAATATTTGCTATCATCATTATAAGCCTCAGATGTATTGGCTTTGATTTTGTAAACAGTAGAAGAAAGAAAGGATATTAAGTATTTTCTACAGATGTTTAGAGGTGCTTTAACTATATCTCTTTCCACATACCAGATGCTGAGGGATCTACTATGGCTGGTTAGTTAGTTACCTTTTACCAGGCGGGAATGTTTTTTGCATGCATCTCATCCATTCTCCATAGAATTTTTCTTTTGGGGCTTTTGGGGGAGGAGAGAGAATTGGGGATATAAACTATTAAAATAAATATTCTAAGAAACAAACAAAATTCTGTTCTCAGGAGATATCTGTATGAAGCTACTTATCTTTCCATCTATTTCCTAGACCATTAGTTGTGGTAATATAATAAAACATTTTTCTGCATAGGCCCCACATTGTCACAGATATTTTGCAGTTTTCAAGAATTACTGATTCTCTTATTTGCCTAAAATTTTTAGCAGTGGAGAGGTTGCGGGGAGGGGATTACATTTTTTCTGCTTTTATTTTATTGGGTACTTATAAGTAAGTAAAAGGGGATTCCACTGAAGGGATTTCAATCCTATTAATTTTTGCAGAACATCTATAGTAGCCTGGAATTGGAATGTGGAATAAGAGTCAGGACAAAAACAAAAGCATACATTCAACTATAAAATATAAGGGAGCCATTTTTTTTGCCCCCTGAAGTTGTAATTTAACTATTCTTTCCTGTTTATTAGATTGTATGATGGTTTTATTCACATTTTATAACTTTTACATTTTTCCCAATTAGGCAGCAAATTTATTCTTTGTATAAAAAACCTGGAGGGTGGAGTTCCAAATTTGGGCTTAGCTAACTGCAGATGGCCCAAAACTATTATTCTGTATAAATATCTCAGCTGTGACCCAATGGGTCTTACATGATATGTAGCAAAGATAGTTTACTGTGCTTTTATAGTTAACCAAACAAACTGCCATACTTTTAAAATTTATTTTTCTCCCTTTTGCTATGGTATCTTGAAAATTAAGCTGAGATCATGAAACTCATTTAATTTTAATGTTATATTTTTCCTGTAACCAGAACATTTTTTCCTTCAATTGCATTTAGTAGAAATGTAATCTAGCAAACAAATTTAGCAACAAAAACTGCCATTACATATAGTTTTACAATTTTGCTGTTGCTCTGATTTATTATAGTGTCATGTTTCCTAAATTTTGTTTGCTGGTTGCTTTTTACTCTCCTGCCCACTCCCCCTCCCTCGCGCCCCCCCCGCCCGCCTTTTCCAACAATTGCTAGCACTGTGTACTGGATTTTTGAGTGAGTGCAAAGCTTTCTTTTTCAAACACTAAGAGTAAAATACCTTAAAATGCTTTCTTGGACATATGCCATAATCATCAGCTCCCAATAATTTACAAAGTAATATCATGCTCCTGTTAGTTGGTAGTCACATGTAAGAAATAGGGGAAACAAATTAACCAAAGTGATGGAGACAGCAAATATTCTTTGCTTACAAAGAATATAGATGATTATATGATAAACTTCTTTTGCACTTGAACAAAGCCATAATCAGTGGTTAATTTCATGATGGTTAAGGGACAGAGTTGGACTGTCTACATGAGATGCTACATCACCGTGGTAACAAGCTATGGTGACATAGCATCATTGTAGTTCATTGATATGGCAACGTAGAGTCTAAAAATATGCATGTACTGCCAGGACCGTGTAGTACCAGCAGGTACTGTGCAGTACCAAATGTCCAGTCAGGGTTATGTGTAGACATGCCCAGTGAATTCAAATTGGCCCAAAGTAAGATGCTTACAAAGTAAGCTTTCACAAAACATCTGATCCACGAGAATATTATTTTAAATGAACTATTCTGATGAGGGCAGTGGTAATATGAAGCTTTGGCTCTCTGCTTTATAGCTTGAAAATAATTATGATACCACTACTTTGTTGTCTCCTATGTTTTAACTGTCTTCTCTATTTATGGACAGAGAATTTCTTTTACTATATGTATTGTATGGTAATAAAAATGCTGTAGGTCTGGTCTCTATTGAGGCTTCTTGGCAATGCAGTAATACAAATTATAATAATAAACTGACCTCATTGATTTTTTCATTTTGAAGCTACAAGAGATATAGAAACCAAATAGTATAAAGGGTAGAAAGGAAATTGGATTGTTAAAATTATTTTGGTTTTAATAATTAAAGGTGTTATTACTTAAATAGTTGGGGAGGCTGGTTTGGAATAAAATGTGTAAACAGCAAACACTGGCAGAAGACCTTGTAGCACACCCCATTGATTATTTGGAAATATTGGTAACTGCATATGAAATTCCCCACAGAATACTGGGGACAACTGGGCTTATACTACAGGATTTTAAGGCAGCAAATAATTTTCTATGCACTTTCTAGCTGGATAGGAAATGTAAACTTGAATACAGGAATAAAAAAAATGTTTTGTTGGGACCTTTCAAAGCTGAAATGGGAAGAGACAGAGAATGGACAAAAGGCTGGGAACTAAATTACAAAGCAGGAACAGAGGGGGCAAGATTCGGATTCATCTTTGAATTGTGTGCACATAACACCAATGTATGTTAGCCAGAACAGAAAGGGATATAATTACAGTGCCATAAAGATTCTGGGACAGACTACATCCCTTCCAGGAAGGGGGCAATGGCAATCCACAATTTAGCTTCAAGTGGAAGGGGATGAGGCAGGGATGTGGGGCAGAAGGCTCCAATTCCAGCACTACAGGTGTGTACAGAAATGTTTCGTTCACATTTTACAGTTCTGTTATTTAAAGCACTTTTCATAGCATCACAAAGTTACAGCACTCTTGAACATGACAGAAGTACAGTATTCGGTTGGGGGTGGGGGCAGGATCTGAACCTCCCTGTACTTTCCAGGCTAGGAGGCAGGGTGTGATCCACAGCCTCCTGGGTCTTCTCCACTGGTTAGAAATCTGACCAGCATACAGATATGCTGTCAGTTATTTAAAGTGCTGTAGGTTGCTAAAGTGCTGTAAAATACAGAATTTTAAATTTATTAATATCTCATTTAACAAGGTTTAATTTAAAGTGCTGTACTCATTTTTAAAGTGCTGTAAAGCCATGAACTTCTGTTAAGTCATGGCAATAAAGAGCTTTAAATGGCAAAAGAAGTAATTTTTGTACAAACCCTAATCTGTCTTTGGTACTGGTTTCAGATTCTTGTCTTTTCACTTCTTTCCTTTGCTCTTCAGTATGAAAGGAGGAAAAAGACTTTCTCCAAAGCTGATCCTAAACCTGACTCAACTGAATGGGTAAGGATAAAGTGCTGTGAAATAGAGTTGTTCGCTTTTGCATGTTGCATCTCTGTGACACTATAGTGAGTCTTATACTAGGGAAGGAGACTAAGACATGGAGGTCCTAAACTAAAGGCAAGTTTATGGAACCATAACAGATGCAATTATTATTAAAATTGAAGTAGCAGTAGCAGTTTAAAAATGTTAGGTTTGTAGCTAGTCAAAGCAGATGCTTACCACCCTGAAATGTTGTGAATGCAACTTCATTGGTTGATCAGGCCATGAAGTCTTGTCCAGGGGACACCTGCCTCCCATATCTGATGTTGAAACAGGATCTTGGATCAGTGACAGGATCTCTTTAGGCTTTCTTCAGGAGTTTTCTGAGGAGGGGTTCACGTTATTGTCTGTATATACCTTATCAATACCGCACTATCATTAATACATTAGCATAAGCTTCCCTATCATGCATATTAATAAGTCTATTTGCACTTACCATATATATATGATTATCTGTAACTGGAATTTTCCAGTAACTGATACCCTTTTATTCTTTGGTAGGGGTTAGTTTTGCTATCAATAATTTCCCTTTTCTCTCAAGCCAAATTCCTTATTTTGGTTGGCCTAATTCCTGTTTTGACTTTGGTCACCCGATCAAGGCACTCCCAGACTTCTTCTTTTCCTTCTCCAAGGATGAGTCAGGGTTACCTGTCCGTCAAATCTTTGCTGGGTTGCAACTGATTGCAGCTAAGAATAAGCATAGAGCAAATACATATGTGATCTCTTGCCAAGCGCCAGTACTATTGAGCTGGGCCCAGAAGCCTCTGGGTCCCAACATGCCTCAGGTTGAGAACACAGTGAATTTCAAACTCCTATCAAATTTTTAATGTACTTTTCTCCTAGAATTCTTAGGTAATGTAGTGACAGTTTTGCAACACATCATCTAAATGATTCCTTTTCACCATATCTTCCTTTAAACATACTAAAGAAAAAAAAATGCTCACTTGTAAGGAGGAAAAAAACAGTTTCATCAGCATTAATTTGAACAGCAAATATTTGTTTGGTGCAAAAGCCAATGGGTTAAGGTAGTATTGAGACACATTTAACTATTACACACCATTTTTCTTGAATCTCAGCTTCTCTTCCTTTAGAAAAAAAGATTTAACACAGTGTTAAACCTTACTGTTACCATATGAAAAACCTGAATATGTGAACAGCTGCCAGTCAAACTCAGAGACAGAGCAACACATGATATTTCTGCAAAGAAACATTTATACATGAAGAAGCAGTTTTATAAGACTTGTTTCAGACCATTCTACATATTGTTGCAAAAAAATTGTTAGGGTGTAAATCTATTAGTGTTCCTTAAACAGATGGCCCCACTAAATTGGTTTCACCAGAACTCAGATGTGTGGTATGTCCTTGATATCCATTAAATTAAAGAGAAGTAGCCTATTCAAGGAGAAGATATTCATATTTGTTGCTTTCCTTTGATCTAAACTCTTCCTAAGATTTCAGTCCACAGTAGCATCACCTATTGTTCGAAATGGAAGTGTTACAAACACTCTGTGCAAGACGAAACTAAGGGGAACTATTTTCAGATGCATCTTTCTGACATAATGCACTTTTGTCACTCAGTTCCTTAGATCTAATGAGAATGGCAGCTTCCCAGTTCTTTTCAGACACTTTGAAATCTTCTAAAAATGAAAAGCTACAGGTTGTCATGGCCAAGAGCAACTCCCATGTCCAAAATTTTGTTGTTGTTCAGGTGTTATTAAATATAACAATTAGGTAAAGAATATAGGATGGAAATAGTGGGTATTTTGCCTTTCCTAAACTGGTTTGATGTTGGAATAAATTCTCTGTAACACTGAAATATAGCTGTAGGAATGAGAGCTGTTTGACCTTTACATTTTTCCCTGAATTTTGAATTACCTTATGAAAACCACTAAGAAATCATGAAAACTATTAATGGCTTTTTTTTCTTCTACTAGCTGGTAAATACGAACAGTGCCAGAATAGAGAAGTTGCTTTTAATCACAATTCAACATTGTTTGGAGCAAAAGAAACTTTATAGAAAATAATCAGATTCTAAATTAATATTGAGAATTTGTTTCAGGGGAAAGAACAGAAAATATAATGTGTTACAAATGTCATTATACCATAACATAACATGACCTAACACATAATAAATGACATTATCATGAAATGAAGTTATAAATTGTGCGTTGGGTTTGACACTAGCAATCAATCAGAGATGCTTTGCAAGTACAGTATTAGCAAAGCAAACATTTCTCAAAAGCTGGGGATTTTTTTTTCATTGTAAATTGAGTGAGAAATAGTTATAGTAACCCAGCAATTTCTAGTTTTTAGCTAGATTGCAGACATGCTGTAGTTACGCCTTGTAATGGCATGATTTGAACTCATCAACCAACTGCCTGATAAAATGAAATGGGATTACCTTTTGGCAACTGCCTTCTCCATTTCTAAATGAAATGACCTTCAACCAGAGCAGTAGTGAAAATCACAGCAATCTAATCTTAAATGTGAACCCTGTGGTGGGAGAACAGCAGTTCATATTGTATGTAAAATGCAAAAGTGCTTTGAATCATCCCCGCACCAGATGAAAAATGGCACTGTGTTAAAAAAGAGCAGATTTTACACAAAGAAAAGTAATGTAAAAAAGCTTAACAATGTCACAGACAGGCTAATAGATTCATTCAGATTCATGGAAATGGTGCCTCCATCATTCACCTTTCTGATGCAGATACTTCTATGTTACCTTTCACCTGTTTCAATTAAAAAAAACCATAAAGGTGCCAGCTTCTACTTGGAAGAAAGTGTTCACCATGCTTCATATTTTCTTTGTTACATTCTTTCAGGTACTGGTAACCTATGAATTTTGTAAACCGTCTTAAGAATAAATGTAGCTTTTCATAATACTTATATAGTCCATTAAAAAAATCCAAAAAGTTTCATGTTGTAGGAAGTACTTATTTATTTCCTGCATTTTAATTATAGAAGACAATTCAGTTATAAATAAACCTGTCTTTGAAGACCATTCTCTCTTTTGGTTTTAGGATTTCCAAGACTTCCGGCTTTGCCTGTTTCAGTATAGTGTGGGAGAAGATAAGGGTGCTTTTGGGGAATATTTCAAAATCCCACACTCCTGCCATTCATTTCTTGCCCAACTTTGTGTTAAGCAAACTAACTGATCACCCTTTGTGGCCTAGTAACAGAGTTCATGATTAGCCGGTGAAGCCTTGCAGATACCTCCAACTTTCTCTGGAGTGAAAGAGTGAAATGCGACTCTTATGCCTGCCTTCCCTTTTATTTTAATGTGAATCTTGCTCATCCACATGCTATCTCTGAGGTATTGATTGATTAGGTTTTTTGTAGGAACCATATGAAGATCTTGTATTATTTGCTGTATGTATAACTAACTTGTTGCAGTTTTCCTTGTCAAACCAACAGTTGTTGTTCTAATTCTCTCTTTATGAGACAGAAGTATTTGCCAGGTTCTGGTTATCATTTGAAACAAAGTTGAATCCATAATAGGTTGGAGATGCCCTTGCTGCAAGAACTATTAATACTTTTCCTATATTAAATGATTATTTTACATTTTAAAAGCCCAGTCAACCAAACACACACACTGCTGCTGCTGTGTATGTTGAATCTGGCAGATTTGTATATAATCTTTGTACGGTTCCCCTTCTCAAATCCATGTCTTTCGTTGAAAGGAGGCTGGCTTTTTCAGAGGATGGGGAAAGAGAAGGAGGAGCTTTACTCAAAACACATAAATAATACATTTTCTAAATCAGGGAGTGAGCATAATCACTGCAATATCCTTAGCAACTCATTCTTGAAGTAGCAGTTATGGGAGCAACAGAAAACCTAAGAAAGGGCTTTGTTATCTGGTTAATGCAAAGAAAGTAAAACATCAAAAAACAATGATCAAATTAACTGCAGAAGGCAAACAGTCAAATCATAAAATATGCTAACATCCTAATGCTTAAGAGACCACAGAACTTGCCATAGGGAACAAAGCATTCTGTTTTCTCTTCATTTAACTCCTAAGAGATGTATTTCCCAACTTAGTGGGTGCATCTACATATGCCCCCAACTGCGCAGTAGTTATTTAGTATTTGCTAAATGACTGCTCAGTAACTCCTGTTACTGCACAGTCCCAGTGGTGCACTGCTCTTTTCCGACCCTGCTGTGCAGTAGCAATGAGCTACTGCACAGTAGCATTGACATCACGGTTCATGCCCAACAACAATACGTTGCTGTAGTGATGAGCTACATCACTAGCTCATTGCTACAGCAACATAGCACCTTGTGTAAATGTGCCCACTGATTCACACAAAAACTGGCAGCCACTAAAAGATAGATCTGTTTTTAAACATTATTGCAAATCCCTGAATCTCTTGTTTTCTTACAGGTATTTTTTTTCTTTGTAGGATCACTTTCTTTCTCCTCTGTTAATATGTTAGTAATGAGAAGGACACCATTTTTTGCTGAATAAAGAAAAGCAGTCTGGCATGAGACAATGTAAAGTCTTGTCACCCTTTCATCCTAGGAGAATACTTACATCTGCTATAACTCTTCATAGAGGGGAGCTATTCCTGCTCCAGTAAGTAGTTCTGAGTATAGATCATCTCACCTTGTTCTTGTGGGAAAAATGAAAGAATCACATGAGCAAAGAAAAATGGCTGGAGGGATACACTCAGTTCCTCATCAACTTACTGCAACTATGCAACTGTGTAAGAGTGCACACAAAAAAAATACCTAAGTGACCACCCAGGTTCTCAGAAGCTGAACAGCATACACTTTTGCTGAGATTCCTGGGAAATAATGACTGCCAAATTAAGACTAACTTTTAAATAATCACAGCACAGAACATGAAACCTGCTGAGGCAAGCTTGACTTGTTTGAAAACTGCAGCATAGTAAGAAATAAAATGGGGAAACTGGGAAAGTTTCTGGACCAAAAGACCAAGAAACAAATAGTTTGGGAATAAACATGTATGATGTGGATTCACTGACATTATGAAGGCAATGCAGTTGCTTCAATTTTCCACCAGCACATCTGAAGGCTGAAAATAACTACTTATCTCTGTACCATGAACCATTTTTGACATACTGGCACTTGCACCTTTCCGTGGCATCTAATTGGATGCCATGCTGTTTCGTACCCGAGACGAAAACATCTTCTGAAAGATGTGCTGACTTTCCTAATGTAGGTCAGCATCTCATGGTAAGTGCCTTGTTGACTAATACACTAGATACAGAAGCTCTGTGGTATTCAAAACAGTTTCTGCCAAGATAATATTGAAAGCTTAGAAGTGATCAAACATGAATACACATGGTCATCCTATTACAGAGCAGGTCAGTAATAATTTCTCTCTGTATATCGGTGATGTGAATGTACCTGGAATACTGTACCTAGTGTTTGCAGAAAGATAACAATTTACAGAAAGAGCTTCAGAATGAACAAGGTGCTTTGGGGACTAATACACAAGGATTTAAAAAGCTAAAAATGTGTAGTTGAGCTACAGAATGACTATGGGCTAAAGGATTATGATAAAAATATTCTTCAAATATCAGATGGGAACCAACACATACAAGCCCACAAGTTTTGTTGAACCTCTAATTTTTCTGTAGAGCTAGAAGAATTAGATGAAATTCAGGAGGGAAGTGTTGGCTGAATATTAAATAAAAATGATTTCTCTGTCATTTTGAACTAGTAAAGAAGACTTTAGAATTATCTCCCAGTAGAAATGGGTAAAGCCTTATTTTCTGGGAATTTAAAATGGGGGGGGGGACAACAAAACTAGCTTTGTCAGTGCTTACTGACACATAACCTTGGCATTTTTAGGCTACTTATAAAAGTCTTCCCCTCAGTTCTCTCTTCTTTTCTTTCAATCAAACACTATCCTGTCAAACTTTCTTCATAGGCCACATTTTAATTGATGTGCTATTTGAATCACAAATTGAATTTTATTTGAAATACACAATGCATGCAAGCAATTCACACTATATTTCTAACAAGATCTATGGGAGCAGTTATGAGAGCTGACTGAAGAAGCTGCTTGAGAAATTGCAGTGTTATGTGCTGGGAATTGCTGCATGTCAGACATTCCTTTAGGAGCCAAATTTCTGTTAAGCCCTATTTTGGGTGAATTTCAAGGATGTAAAAAAGAAAGAATGAAAGGAGTTCCATATCTTATGGAAGAACCAGACGTAATAGTAAAGTAGCATACAGATTCCTCAAGATGTACAAGACCCCACCTTGAGGAGAGTAGGTCATAGCCCTTTACAACTTTTATGTTAGGCCATTGTTCCTAAGATGGAGCTAGTCGGAGCAGGCTATGCCTTCTATTGGCCCTATGGTTCAGACTCCTTGGGTGCATCTACATGTGCTATTAACCTGATGCAATAAATTCTGGCACAGTTCATGCCAGAGTTATCTGTGCCCAGGCGTAGCATCTGCACTTGCAGGCTGAGCCAGGATGGAGCAGCCCTAGGCTGGCAGAGGGCCTGGGGGGTCAGCCTGGGCTCTGGGTGGTAGCATCAGGCAGCAGAGGAGTTGGATGGGGCTTGAGGGTGCTTCAAAGAGGGACTAGCCAGCAGGCAGCCCCTGCACTTCAGCACCCTTGTGCCCCCGCCAGTCCCTGTCACTGTCTACCTGTACATTTCAGCAACTAAATTACTGCGCTGTAGGACAGTACTATCTCTGATGGTACTATCCTACATTGGAGTCAATTTATTGTGCCCTAATACAGGTGCACTTGTAGACTGTGATGCTTTACTGAGGAGCTAATTAGTCAACTGCAGTAAAGTGCATGTGTAGATGCACGCCCTTTGAGTGCAAGAGCCATTAGTAGGTTGCAGTTTCCAAGGCATAATGGACGTCCCTCCCACAGGGAGGGCAGCCTAGTATCACTCCAACTGTGACCTGTATATAGATGTCCTTTTTAATTATGGAAGTGGATTTTGGAAATAGTGATGGATAAGGTCTAATTGTGGCTCCAAATGAAAGATAAAGTATTTTGCCAGCATGATACTGAAGCTCTCATATGGTACCTTTCTAAAACTGCTAGAGAATCCTTCTAACCAGTTCAAGGGTAAAATTAATGATATGCTGTTTACAGTAAATAAATAAGAAAGAAAAGTAACTGTTTTATATGATTAAAAGAAAACAGCAAGATATGAATCACTGTTCTAAAATCCTTCAAGCAAACAGGAATAGCACAAAGAATAAGAAACGTGAAGAAAGAGTATGAAAAAAGGTCAAAGAGAACAAACGTGTCCTTTTTTTCTTCCTCTTTTTTCCTCCTCCCTCCGTTCCTGCCAAAGACTGACTTGACAGCATTGAGTATTTTGGTACAAAACTAGCAGTGATAATTCAAATATTGCTCTTATCCACATGCTGCTGCACCACTTAAATGTCCAAATCTCTTAAGGGGTACAAATTCCAGGGATAAAGAGACACTTTACATTCATGTACTATTCACAATATTTGGCCTCTCCAGTGAGATAGTTAGCAGTGATGTCAATCAGTGCCACTTCTAAGGGTGGTTTTGCATGCTTTTCACTAGAATCTATATTTTAAAAAAATCTCAACAATTCTTTTGATCCAGACAAAAACAGCCATATGCACTTTTCCTCACTACCAAACTGGAGTGGCTTAAAATCAGACCCAGTCAGTCCTGCAAGCATTTATACAAATTCTTAACTTTCTACTGCACAGTCAACTCATGTGTGTAAATTTCTGTGTAGTGTTTGCAGGACCAATACCTTGAAGGTAAATGATTTTACATCCTATTTCTAATTCCCTCAGAAGACTAACTCCCAGTATCTTTTACTTTCTTTGAATAAAATACACACATTTTTCTTCATTTCAAAAGAATATTTTTGTTTTCTTCCAGTTCCAGCTAAAATTCCTATGCAATGGGATAAAGAAAAATTGTAAATTAAAATACATAACTTACTTAAGAACATAATAAAACAATTGGCAATGTATAACAAACAAAATAACATCCGTGCTATTGGAATATTGAATTTGATGTTCCTTAGTAAAACTAATGCTCAGTTTCTATAGAGGGGGGAAAAAAGCCCTAGCAGGTTAACAGCAACTAGAGGAGAAAATAAAATTTAACTGCATTTAAATAACCTGAAATGGTTATTCATATATTTCCCCACGAAAAAACATGTTACCAGAACTCATTTTCATACCCCTTTCTGTTCCAGTACAAATGTGTTTTGATGTGCCTGCATAATTGTTCATCAATCAATCTGTGAATTGTATGTAGTCTTTATTTTTTCAGTTCAGTCGTTTAAAATCTTTGTGGTGATGAACATGCTGGGAACAAATCTCAGTTATTTCCTTTTTCTGTGAAACCAAAACAGAAGCCCTATGGTGGAACTGCACAAAGCCTGTCATGAAGGTTCTCAAAAAACATGGGAGAGACTTCTCTTGTGCTCTTTCTATTTTCAACAATTGTAAAATGCATTTGTTGAACCACTTTTATTGATACTGCTGCTGTGGTTGGAGCAGACACTGACTTTTTTCAGCCTACTACTAAGTGTAGTAGCCCTTGATTCCTTGTTTAAGGAAATATACACATGTGCCACATTTTAATCACCTTTTCATTTTCACTGTAAAAAAAAAATCATAACTATTGATGACACACTTTGTCACATTTTTGCAGCGTGAGGAATGTTTAAAATCATTGTGTGGCAACAGTTCAAAGAGAAGAAAATATGTTGCATTGTTATATTCACTGTTGTTTTCTGCATTTAGTTCAGCTGAAAAATTAGGAATCGCAATTTCAATTAGAAGACACCTCTCCTAGATTGTTCACAGTGTATTTTGAATCCCAAAGTCATGAAACTTTCCAAGTTGTTTGGTTCATTCCAAGTTGTGCTTGTAGAATAAGAAATTATGTGTTTTTAAAATTTATTGTGTTAAAGTACATGTTTATTAAGATGCCTACCATGGATTTTAAAAAAAATAAATAGCAAATAAATTTAGCAAGCACTGTCGATCCTATTAGATAGGAGTGGGATGTACTTAATAGAATATTTTTAGATACTATTGGTTTAGTTCAGAAAAATTATCAACAGAACATACACCAGATGGTAGTCATTGCACTATGTTGTATCCGAATTCTGGCCTGGCCCCAACATCTGGTAATGGTACAATGCACTGCCAGCTAGGTTCAGTTTAATCACTCCTGCCTATACTTTTGAGAGCTGGAAGTTCTTCAGAGAGTATTCTTAGCCCCACTGCAAGGCAGAGAGCTTCTTAAATAAATGTCTAATGATGCGCTTTACTCCACTGGAGAATTGGCACAAGCAAAGCTCTGGACAGAAAAACTGCAAGTATATATGGCCACTTAATAAGTCTGAAAGGTCATAGCTCTTAGGGCCCCAGCCGGAAAAAATTGGTCTGTGTGGGTACTCAGCCAGATTTGACTCATTAGTGACTGACTAGGGACACACAAGACTTAATCACAATTCAGTCGATTTAGAGAATACCAGCAGCTCTCAACTTCTGCTTGTTTGGAACACAAGGGTTTTTTTCTAGCTAATCTTCCAGAATATCCTTCAACAATTGTCTAGATAAGTCATGAAAAATAACTTCAGCAGGGGCATCAGAGGAATTCAAGAAGGAACCCTTGGACACCAATCTACAGATGGACAGGTGAGTGAAAAGTAAGTCACTAAAATATGATGACAGCTAGAGCCCCAGTATCTTTAAAAAGTTTTTGGGAGAAACTACAGGAACTCCAGAAAAAGTTGTAGGATCCAACAAATTCTCAGTATTTGCTACATAGATTCATATAGATATTGAGGATAGAAGTGATCATAATGTTCATCTGGTCTAACACCTGCCATGCTAGTTCATATCCACAGTGATAATAATTTTCTAAATGGCAATTCCCTGCTCATGGCAGCATTGTTCCTAACTAAAATCACCCTGGCTCAGCATCTGTCCAACCTACTCTTAAAAATTTCTGAGGATGATTATTCCACTATCTTTCTAGGTAGCTTGTTCCAATGCATGATCACCTTCGTTATCAGGGCCTCTGATCACTCAAGCCCAGCTGAGCTGAGCATTTGAGCCATCATACCTGCCAATGATCCCTGGCTAACAAGAGTGCCCTAGTTTCTGTGGAGGCAAGAAACCAGACTGGCTGTTGCAAGTGCTGCTCTCCATTTTAAGCAGACCTGCAATCTCAGGCTGCAGGTGTGCTTTGACACAGCCTCAGGCTATTTTGGCAAGCCTTGCATTCACTGCTCCTTCTGAGTCTTCTGGCTTCTGACTTGGTTTTGGCTTTTCCTGACCCAGACCTTGGATCTTTCCTGGGACTAGTCACTGGCTCTCTGACCTCTGGTTTCTGATCTTGGCCCACTTCTGGATTAAGTCTCTTGGATTTATTCTTGGTTGTCCTGGAATTTAGTACCCATGTCCTCAGCCCTCTGTCCTGGACCCTGGCTCAGCACTCTGGTAATCTGCACTTCCACATTGCTAAGCCTGTAGTTTCTCCTCAGGACCTACCTGCAGGCCTGGCTGCCTACACTCCAGACAAACCCTCACACTCATAGTCAGAAAGTTCTCCTGAATCTCCAGCCTAAATTTCCTGTGATACAACTTAAGCCATTGCTCCTAGTCCCTTTCCACAGGGAAAATCCCATTTCCATCTCCTCTGTAATTGCACTTCAGGTGTTTGAAGACTGATATCAAATCCCCCAGTCTTCTCTTTTTCAGACTGAATAATTGTAATTCTTTCAGCCTTTCCTCAGAGGTTTTGGTTTCCAGGCCCCTTATCATTTCTGTAACTCTACACTGGACTCTTTCCAAACTCTCTACTTCCTTCTTGAATGTGTGGTCCAAAACTGGACGCAGTACTCCAGGTGAGGCCTTATCAGCACTGAATAAAGTAGCAGAATAAATTCCCTCAATTTGCAAATGACAGTCCTGTTAATACAACCCAGGATGCTGTTGGGTCTTTTGCATGAGGAGCATACTGTTGGCTTATATTTAACTTACGGGCTACTGCATGGAAGGGGAAATGGTGGATCTGGCTAGCAGCTGGACTCCATTTCCTAGCAGCCCCTGCCTGTGTTGCTGTGGCTGGTTTCCATGGAAACCCTAGGAGTGATGGTGCCATGACAGTGTGGGGCCAGGGTTTCCATAGAGACTGGCCCCAGCAGCACTGTCAGGGCATGTGGCTGGGCTGGGAGCTGCTACAGGGCTGGGATCTTGCAGCAGTGACAGCATGGTCTGGAGCCAGGGCAGAGCTGTGATCTGTTGCTTGCACACCCCTACCCAGGGTGTGCGGGTAGCAGATTGCAGCTCTGTCCCGGCTCCGAATCCCACTGTCACTGCTGCAAGATTCCGGCCCCAGAGCAGCAGTGTGCCCAGCTGTGTGCCCTGCCAGTGCTTTTGGGGTTGGTCTCCATGGGAACCCTGGTCCTGAGCTGTTATAGCCCTGCCACTCCTAGGGTATGCAGTCACAGTGACATGGGCAGGGGCTACTAGGATATGGAGTCTGCCAGGGGTCCAATCTAGTCTGAAGGCCAGGCTTTGCCTGCC
This sequence comes from Alligator sinensis, assembly GCF_000455745.1. Classification (NCBI taxonomy): domain Eukaryota; kingdom Metazoa; phylum Chordata; order Crocodylia; family Alligatoridae; genus Alligator; species Alligator sinensis. The sequence continues at coordinate 1,615,605 of NW_005842318.1, forward strand.
CCTGGTCTACTGTAACCCCTAGGTTTTTCCCTGCAGTACTGCAGCCTAGGCAGTCATTTCCCAATCAGTATTTGTGCATAACATTACTCTATCCTGAGCACAGAACTTTATGTCTGTCCTTGTTGAATCACATTGGATTGTTTGCAGGACATTTTTCCAGTATATCCAGGTCATTCTGGATCTTAGCCCTACCTCCAGAGTGTCTGCAACTCCACCCAAATTGGTGTCATCTGCAAATTTGCTAAGCGTGCACTTAATTCCATCATGCAAATCCTAATGACGATACTGACCAATATCAGACCCAGGAGAGACCCTTGGGGAACCCCACTTGATACTTCCTCCCAATTAGGCATTGAGCCATTAATGACTACTCATCAAGTACGATGATCCAACCAGTTAGATATCCACCTGAAAGTACTGTCATCTAGTCTGTATTCCTGTGTCTTATTAATCACCCACTGTTGTGAGACAGTGTCAGTGTCAAAAGCCTTGCTAAAGTCAAGGTATATCACATCCAGTGCTCCCCCACCTTATCCACAGACCTTTTCACCTTATCATACAAAGAAGTCAAGTTGGTCAAGCATGACTTGCTCTTGGTGAATCCATGCTGGCCTTTCCTGATCATCTTGTTCTCCTATAGGACCTTCACAATGTCACAACCCAAAGTTGTGGTTTTTCTTGTTTGTGTGTGCTTCGGCATCGCTAAATCATGTTCCCGCCAAATTGCAGCTCTTTTGCACGGTGGAGTGTTCTGCTGCAACAGAGAGCCCGTGTGCAGGAGCTTTTCCCACCAGTTCTGTAGCTTTCTTTGCATAGTGCATTTCTTTTGCATTATAGCAATGCGCAATTAAAGGAGTCACTGCCATTTGTATTAAGATTCGCACCACATTATTGGCCAGTCTTAATGTAAGCACACGTGGCAGCTAGCTATTGGCTTGCTAGCCGTACAAAAGGCTTGGGTGGTTTCCGCCCAAATCGGAGAGAGAGAAAGCACGTGGAGTTCGGGAAAGGAGCGTGAGGATCTCTAAGTGCTGCTGATCCATACGAACCCAGCTTTTTCCTTAAGAAGGCAACAGAGGTTTAATTTATCAAACCCACGGAGCTTCAACAACTCCACGGGACTTATTTACCATCCCCTCGGAGCCTTAACGACTCCGAGGCAACTAACCTCTAGCCTCTCCCCGTCGCCGATCGCAGCCCAGACGTATCCCTGTCCTAAGGACCCCATTGTCGAACCCACAGAGTTTTAATAGCTCCGGGGGACCTGGGAACCGAGTAACACTCA
>NW_005842318.1:1617370-1618456 GCF_000455745.1 Alligator sinensis
AGTGGAGGAGTGCATCCGCCCCTCCTGCCTGAAGCAGTAACAGCAACAGTGACTCCCGCAGCGGCAGTTCAGCCTACAACAACGACTAGCCGAGTTGCTACTGCCTACTATGCTCGCACCAGAACTGAACTACAGGATTTATGCAGAGAATCAAGAATCCAGCCTGAAGAAACTCTAGCTGTATGGCTGGGATGTTTAGTTGTGGAACTTGGATCCAACCTGCTAAACCAGGAAGAAGCAAGCTTCTTGGTCAGACAAGCTTCGTGGAGTAGAGGACATGTCACTGACATCGACATGATAGTGGTCAACGTTCACTGGCCTATTCCACTGCCAGCGCTTGTTGCAGGACTGATTGGACAGAAAGCCCACATATGGCATGAAGGACGACCAGAATATACCGGCGCAGAGCGTCTCATGCTAGCAATCTTCGGAGTCTCGTACTGTGCCTGGAACCCAAGAGCATGTGCGCTAGGACTGACATCACTCCAGCGAATAAGACCATGGCCTCACCGTCATCTACGAAATCCTGGAACAGTTCCAGTAACTGTTCACAGTTTAGATAGTTGTCTTGAGATATATGGACGGAAGAACATCGCCGTTCTCCGGATTCTGCTCAGTCCAATGGTGAACCAACCTGTGTGTAATCTCCTTTGCCAGTTGTCAAGACTGCGTATCCTAATGGAGCCAAGATCATCTCTTGATCGAGACTGTCGACACCCGACTGAACTTCAAGGCACCAGATATCGTGAATCCGACCTTCTATCAGTGCCACAGAGAACCCTAGAGGAGCGATACATGTTTGGATTTCTCCTACAGCGTTCTGGACTCAATAAGCGACAGCTTCGGATTTTAGGGGATGCAGGCCAATGGCAACTAGCCTATGAGTTAGGTTCCCATTATCTAGAAGAGCTAGATGAGGATTCATCTACGATTTCATCTAGTTGAGTGCTCATGTAGAAATAATAGTAAAGTTTCCTGTAAACTTTGTAAATGTGTTGAGATACGTTAACCTATCTCTTTTGAGAGTTTTCTCTTTACAGATCCGGAAGTCAGCTTGCATGGCGAAGAGAAGCCCTGAGAGGGATA
>NW_005842319.1:0-11338 GCF_000455745.1 Alligator sinensis
CCATGCTCAGGGGGTCTACTGTGTGGGACCAGAGAAGACCCAGGAGCCTGTAGAGAGGCTGGAGTGTGTGGAGATCCCAGGGGAGGGCTGAGGGAGATCAGGTAAATAATAAGAGTGTTAACGCCCATAAGGCATAGGGCATGGTGTAGGGGTGGATTGGAGCCACACAATTGGTCCATAAGGCAATGACCCCAGACACTTGAAGTAATGACAGTAAGACCAGGGCAGCCTCCCATATTTAAATAATAGTTACATCAAGGTGTGATGAGCAAAAACAAAATGGCCTGATTGCCCATAGAGCAGAGTAGAAAAGAAAAAAAAGTGCCTCTAGGGGCTTCACAGTCACCCCTGGAGATGGTGCCCTATTATGTATGTGTAGATGTCACCACAAGACAATTTCTGTTACATTTAAACATGTCTAGGGTAGATGCTAGAGCTGCCAATATAATTTTTTTTTAGCACAATGCTATATGTTTATAGCCTTCAAATGCATTTTGGTACTTTAAAACATCTGCTTATTTAGTTTTCCATTGCTACACATATAGCCCATGTGTTCATTGCTCAGTGAATCTATACTGACACATGCTATTGAAAGTCCTTATGAGTTTTGTATAACAGGGCCAAGCCGTTTAAATATGGGGACAAGTATGTCAAAGTCAACTTTAATGGAAATAGGTTACTCTCAAAAAAGCATCTAGGAAAAAAAGCTAATTGATGATGAAAAAGAAGGAAGGAAAAGCTTAATCCCAGCAGGTCGGGGAGACAGATGTGGTCTCTGCCCAAAATGTTTGCAACCTAAGATGAAAAAAAATGTCAAAAGGCCATGGAGAGAGGAATGCAACCATAGTCCATGCAACTCCATTTATTTCTGCTTCAAGGGCCTTTGGTGTTCACTGTAATCAACAGAAATCTTTTAACTGCCTTCAATAGGTGGTGAATCAGTCCTAACATATAATGATACCATGAAAAGTAAATGACTAAAAATGGTGTTGTGAAGTTCTGTGCTCCATTGCCTTTCAATGATTATTGTACCATGTATTGTGGGAAAGCATTCTATATCCCTGAAATAAAACAGGCTTATTATTACTGAGAAAACTTTTAACAGAGATGCTTACAACTACAGCTAGCATTTTATCCATGTGTGCATAGGTAGCATCTACACGTGATGCTACATCGGTGTAGCAACGCGCTCCTCCGGTATCGTGTGCTGCTACAGTGAAGCAGCTGCTAAAAATAACCGTGTACCACGCATACAGGGCAGTATGGGGTGTTACTGCACCACAATTTAGTACTTCCTTTTGAAATCACAGCGCAGTAACAACATCACCACAGCGACATGTGCAGACATGCCTATAGACTACCTCCACAGACTCTTCCTTCTAGAATCTGTATCCTTCCCTCCATTTCTCATCAGTTTGCTGAATCTTTACTTTTTAATTTTTGCATTGTTTGTGATACTGTTTTATACAAACCTTTGCATGTTTTATGGGGCCTGTGGTTATTAGTCCATAGTTCAGTGAAGAGACATGACTCTTATCAGCATTTTGCTGGGGTGTGTATCATAGGCCTTCAAGTATACTGTCTCTAAATTGGTTTTATACTAATTTGTAACACAGGCTGTTGGTATTGCTGCCTTTATTCCACTGGGTGGTATTCAGTATTGTTCATATAGCTCACTTCTCATTCTCCTTCTATCTCATTCTATTTTCTATCCTCCTAGCACCTTCTATTTGGGTGTATCATGTATCCTGACATCTCTTCTTATCTTGCTTCCTGGGTTCCTTTACCTGTAATCTATGCACTACTTTTGCTCTCATGGATATTAATAATTTTATCCTCTCCCTGGACAGTCAGCTGCTCTTGCTGTTCAGAGGTGTTCCTCTTGGATTAGATCATTTTTTATTGCAACAATTTGTCTTGCAGACTGAGATAGCATGTTCCAGAAAAAAATATTTATAATGAAAGATGATTACTTGATGTTTCTGAAGATCCATGCTGATGCTGAGTTCTTACCTATAAGAAGTATAAGATTCCCTCTTCTGTGTCTCATGGGTAAAAACAGTCTCTCTCTTACAGCCTCATTCTATCCTGGATTGCAGTACTCAAACACCTCCATTACATGTTCCAGTGCTCAGGGCATTACTCCTGACAATGGTGTCTCATTCACTTTTCTTTCTTTCTCCTTCTAGAAATAGTTAAAAAAAGTTTAACCTTCATTTGAAAAAGGTGTGTGTGGATGCATGAGAGACAGAAAGAAAGAGATGGTGAGGGCAAGACTAAGGCAGACCTGTAGGGACAGAAGGGAAAAAATCAAGTGGGAGAAATAATTAATCAAATGCAGGACAGGGCTAAAACCTCACATCACTCTATCTCTTGCTCTTTTAATACTCCTACAATTCCCTGTGTTTCCTCCTATGCGCATATCATACATTTATAGTAAGTATAAGTTTGAGGTAGAGTCAGCTTGGAAATCTAACTAAATATATATAAATAAATATATACTATAGTGAAATTATGTGTCCAAGAGAACCTAAGGCTAGTAATAAGAAGTACACACAATATTGAATATATGCATCACTACTATATTAACCTGGAATAATTGAATCAATTTTATATGTAGCTGATTTTTTTTTTCCCTGATGACCTTTTAACGCCCTCCCCCTGATAACTGCTGATCATAAATTTCCCTAATATATCTGAGTGGGAGACAGGAAAACCATTTGGTGCTTAGCTATTTTTCCTTGGATGGTTCTACACATGCTATTCATGTGACACTAAAATCCAGCACAGCTTATTCTAGTGTTTTACATGTGTACCTGGGGCCGCAGTATATTGAGCCAGGGCAGCATAGCCCCAGCTGGCAGGAGGTCCAGGAGGTAACCCTGTTGCCTGGAGCTTCTCTACTGTGGCTCAATGTACTGCAGAGGGGCTGGTGGGAGCACAAAGGTGCTACAGTAGAGAGTAGTTGGCAGGGAGCCTCTGCACTGTAGCAATCTTGTGCCCCAGAGAGCACTGGTCACCATCTACACATGTGTTGTGGCACACTAAATAACTCTGCCATAAGACAGTATGGGCAGTCCTATCCTACAGTGGAGTTAATTAGTTTACTGTGGCCTAATACCACTGCACGTGTAGATGGTGACACTTTACTGCAGAGCTAATTAGTCAACTCCACAGTAAAGCACACATGTAGATGCCTCCCCCCTAGTCATATTGATCTGTGCCAGATATCTTCATTCTTTTGCTAGTTGCTTTGTTATATCATCTGTTGTGCAAGAACTGCCAATTTTTGTGGTGTTGACCAAGAAGCCTCAGGAATCTTTATTATCGGTGATGATAGGACAGCCAAAAAAAACAACCAAACAAACAACCCCCCCTCCCCCCAAGAATATCTTATTCCAGGTTAGACAAGGGATTTTTTGTTTGTTTGTTTATTTGTTTTTGTGATGTCTTTTATTGCACCAACTGCATAGTTGGGAGAGGTTTGACAGGGTTTTGGACAGAAAGAACCCTTTCTTAGGTCAGGGCATAGAACTTAAAGAAGGATGCTTGTGACCAGAAGCTTGTCAAATTTATCCCATAACCATACAATTTGTCTAATAAAAGGCATCACATAAAACCCTTTCTTCATACATTTCCTGGACCATCATGGCTACAAGAAAACTCCAACTCTACTTTATCTCAAGTTAAGTTTTCAGTGATGGTAGCACCTGGTCTATGTTCACACAGCTTACTGTAAGGCACCTAAATGTAGACCAGGAACAATGTGTACAGCTGTCTGCCACTGCTGGGAGCCACATAGGGAATCCAATGTAAGTTAACTCAGAGTAGGGGGGAGGACTGGTAGGTCTGAGGGAGGGGGCTGGTAGGTCTGCTGGGGTAGGGTGGGGTTCTCAGTTGGGGAGTGGTCAGGAGGCTAAAAATATCCTGGGTTCAGTCAGATGTGAGGAGAAGGGATGGGGGCAGGATGGATGGGAATAGGACAACCTGTGGCTGAGATGTGTGGTTGATCTTTTCCAGCCCCAGAGTTGTTCTGCAAATGGTGCAGGTATTTGAGACTGAGTTAACCCATTCTTAGATCAGGTTAACGTTATCTTGATTTAAATTAAACTAAAAAACATTAAAACTAACAAAAGGAAGTTTTTTCATACCGCTTGCATCTAAAGTATGGAACTTGTTGCCACCAGATATTGTGGAAGCTGACCATATAAGAGATTAAAAAAGGATTGGAGAAAGTATTTGAGACAAGGTACATTCATAGCTATTGATCATGGGAATTAGGGGTTTAGCCTCTGAGTTAGAACTTCCTAGAGTTTAAATGATGGAGGCTGAAAGTAAGAGCAACAGTGGGGAAAAACCCCTGGTTATACCCAGTTCACTCTTCCTTTCAGCATTCACTCTCTGCCACTGTGTGTTACTTATCCAATGGCCTATTCGATGTGCCATAGGGTCACGGGCTTAGGCTCATGAAAAATTGCTGTGAACTTCCCTAATAAGGGAGGCCACTGGGGACACACCAAAACATTTCTTGGAACAAATGACAACAGGAAGGGGTGTGAAGTCATAGGTTAATAACAAAAGATCTGGAAGGGGACACTGAGCAGAGAACACAGGCCAGCACCCACTGCCCCCTGAATAAGTTGAGGAAGTTTGTGGATGCTGACCAGTGAAACTCTGCCTAGAGACAATCTTGAAGGAATTACAGGAAGATAGCCCCACACTTGCCCATGTTCTCCCTAGCCAGAGCCTTCTTCCTAGTCTTACAGATGGCCAGCTTGGCCATGGCCAAGAGGAGTTTGACCAGGAGATCCTGAGGCTTGGTGGGTCCATAGATGGGGAGTATGTAACAAAAAAGGTGCAGGAATAAGTGCAGGTAGAATCTCAGAAGGAGGTTCTGAAGGAGGTAGAAAAGGAGCTACAACCTGGTGCACTCGAGATAGGCATGTGCCAGGGTTTCCCTCTGTTGGCAAAAGGGGCAGGTGTCAGGGGTTTCTAAGTGCACCAGATACAAGCCTGTGGTGACAGTGCCATGGAGGAGCCACCAGCTGAGGTAATTGGTGGCTCATAGGATCAAGGTGGAATACAGACTTGTCCACCAAAAACCCTTGCGAAGGATGTCCTGCCACTTGTTTTTGGGGTGGGATGCTAGGATGGGAAGATGGATTGTGCAGACCATAAGTATGTGGAGCTGGCAGCAATGGGCTGTTTGGAAGCAGACTGGCTTGGTAGGCCCCAGCCTACTAAGAGGGTGGGGTGATTAGTATTGTGGGGCTTGCTGGGCACCAACCCCATGACTAGTTCCAGATGGCCGGGGGGATACAGGGGGTGGGGACTGCCCTTACACAGTACCTGCTCAATATAGGTGAGGACAGTGGGTGGCAGGGCACCCTTTACATCCTGGAGTAAGTTGCAGGGAGCGCACAGTATGGGCAGCTGCATGTACCAGGCTAGTACAGAGGGATCTGTCCATCCCTACCTGGCATAGTCCTGGAGGTCTCCAATATGAGTAATGTTGTCCAGAACCATCCTCCAGCACACCAAACGCACCTCTGTAACCAGCACCACCAGCTGGAGATATTTTAGCAGGGGCTTGTCCAGAAGGTCAATGCTCTGGGCAACCGTCCCCGGGGACCTGGAGGCAGAGACCTGGTTGGTCTGCTTGGGGAGACCTCACACGCAGAAGAGCTGCCAGTTGTATTGGAACCCTTGGAGGTGGTGGAAGAAGGCATGGCCCATTAGGCACCACGTTGACTGGCTACTGGCACTGTACGTGAGATTCAGCAGGGAATGAAGTCAGAACCAGGCCTTGTCTACCTTCCATTAAGGGGAGGCTCAGGACTCTTTCAGAGATTCAGAGCCATCCTGGCTAGAAGAACCCCCAATGTCCATCTTTGGAGACTGGCCAGGAGCTGCAGGGGCATGGCCAGAGTGTTGAGGCAGTGCCAAAGCATGGGCAGGATCAGCTGGTTGGTAACCAGTGCCTTCCCATGAAGGAAGAGACACTGTAGCAGGCCTGTACATGTCTGCAGCCACTCAAATACCCTGACCTCTAGCTGTTGCCAGTTTACTGGTGGGGAGAGGTGACCAGGGTACAAGCAGATCCCCAGATACAGCAGCAAGCCCACACTCCATTGAATGTTTTGGAGCACAAGTGGGAGCAAGCCATCAGGCCAGAGCTCTTGACCTGGTTGATCTGGGCAGAAGAGGCCACTGAGTAGATGGATTGGCAGGCCAGAAGAGTTGGGATCTCCTTCATAGGTTTTTCTAACCACAAGATGGCCATGGTATCCTAGTCCTTTTTTCTTGGTGATGATGGTTATCTGTTTAATTTTTCCAGGAGGTGGGATTCCTGGCACAGCTTGGGAGGTAGTTGGCATAATGTTAATGTCATCCCCCATCTTAGGTGGTCAGAGGGGAGCTACCTCCATATTAGAGGGTCCAAGATATATTTTGGCATTGCAGTTCCCGCTTGCTCTGGGCAGTAGTTCACCACCCATATGGGACCAGCACTCATCCACCATCAGTGTGGCCTATGGATGGGTCAGTCTGGGGTGCTGGGAGAAGTATGGGGCTAGAAGGGAGTGATAATAGGGTAGTGGGAGTAGGTGTGCCCCCCTTGCCAACTTTCCTGGCCTGTGCCCCCTGCTTTGGGACCCTACTGGTGGCTGTGGCACAAGGCCCCCTGAGCTTCCAGTGGGGTAGGATGGTGGGACTGGGCTGCCTGTGGTGATGGCACCCCTCTCCTCAGTAGGGGCCCACGCTGCCCCTGCCCCGCATTGTTGAGTGAGGGAGCTCTTATGGTAGATGTGCTAGTACTGGAACCACCTCGCTTCCCACACTGAGTAGAAGATTTTGTTGGGAGACCCCTGGAAGGGAACCATAAAGGTCCTGCTGACCTCTGCCCCCACTTCCAGGTGGTAGTAGAAAGTTGGGATGTGGTGGAGGCTGGGATCCCAGCACCCCAGTGGGGGTGGGTTGTGACCATGGAGAGAACTCCCTAGGACTTGTAGAAAGGGCATGAGGGCCCAGTTCTGGCTGCACTGAGTGGAGGGGTTGTGTGGGGAGGGTGGTGTATGTGTGAGGGGTGGGTCTAGGGGGGACACAAAAAGACATACAAGAACACAGACAGGAAGGAGGGGGGACAGCACACTGCTGTCTTACTTAACCATACACAAGACACCACAAGAGGGGCAGTGGAGCACAGGGCTCACAACAGGAGGGTAAACACAGGGATGCTGCTGGAGCAGCTAGCAGGAATAGGAATGCAACTGGTGTTGCTGGTTATGATGTTTCCTCTGGCTGCCTTGACTATCATCTCTTGTGTTGTTCTGACTCTTTCCTGCCATGTCTTTATTAATTTTGATGTTATTAGTCGGGAGGTATTATTTTCACAGTAGGTCCTTGGCAATCTCTCACAGTTTATAGCAGTGGCTCTCCTATCTGATGTCTTTCTTGCCCAGTGCATAAATTAAAAATAGTACTCAGACCATAGTCGTATGTAACTAAACTATTATTTTCTTTTTTTAATTATATTACAGGTTCTTATACACTCACAGCTATTTTTACAGAAGTCTTCTCCTTTATTTTATTTTTTTCTAACCACTTTTTATGCTGTTTTTTCCTTATTGATGTATACCATAATCATACTCACTTTCAAACTGTTTCTTGAATTGTCCCAAAGCTTTTTTTTAACTTTCAGTTTCCTCTTATTTATTTGTTTGCTTATTTTCCCGTGTTCTCCCTAGTTTTCCACGCGAAACCTCCCTAAGAATAACATCAACAAAATAAAAATCAAACTAAACACTCCCAGCACATTTGTTTGTTGGTTTTTCATTGCTTACTCTCTTTTTTGTTTTTTGTTTTTTGGTTTGTTTTTGTTTTTGTTTTTTTGAGCATCTGATCTACCTCCGCTCCTCACAGCTTCTCCCATTCTCGCACCTCTATTTCTCCTCTGGGAAATCCTCAGCTGACTCTCCACTTCCTTTCTTCATCCAGCCTTCTCCAATATTCTGGACCTAGCTCCCCAACTGTAGCCCTTTCTCTGCTCTCACTGTCAGAGGAGATGCCTCTCGCTCCCATCTCCACCACATGCGGTCCCGTGCCAGGCTCTTTTATATGCAGTGAGCAGCTGCTCTGGAATCACCGCACTCCCGGCTCAATTTCCTTTCCAGCTCTTTCACACTGGTGAAGGGGCTCAACTAGCATTGTGAGTTCTCCTCTTGCTGGAGGTGTCAATGGCAGCAGGTTGTGGCTGGTAGTCAGTAAGACTTTCCTTTCCCCCAAGAGAGGAATAGGGCTGTAGACCCAAGTGGTTGTGGTGGAGAGAGCAGGAGTCTGCAACAGCTAATCAGGCTTCTGCTGTTCCCTGGCAGCAGCCAGGGGAAGTGCTGGCACCCAGTGGTGGACACAGGCCTATTTGCTCCTTTAAAGGAATTGTGGACCAATGCCCACTAAGAGAAACCATAAGCCTCCCTTAAAAGGGAGGCTACTAGAAAAGCAAGTATTTCCTTGGGACAACTGAAAACATAACAGGAATAGGAGTGAAGGTCAAAGGTTCAAAACAAGTACACTGACTGGGCAGAACAGAGAATACCACAGTGCCCACTAGCCCTTGAATGAGTCTAAGGTACCAGTGAACACTTCCCAGTGAAAGTCTGCCCAAAGGTGTAATTGTATGAGGGACAGGAAAGTGGCCTTGAAGTCCCTGGGGGGTCTCCTGGCTACAGCTTCCTTCCTGGTGAGATATATCACTCTGGTGGACACAGAAGACCGAGCAAGATGAACCTATAATCTGACTCAGTAAATGGTAGTTCTTATATTCTTATATGTTGTTAAGTTAGTAAATCTCCTAAAATGGATCAATTTAGATTACAGGTGCAACTTTTTGGTTTATTTAAGCCCTCTAAACACCAGCATGACTGGGCATTTAGATCAAACTATTCCTGATTAGGTCAATCTAAATGTAACACTTCTTCCAAAAGAAGACTTCTTTAATTTACATACTGATCAAATCTGAAGAAGAATATTGAGCAATCGTAGCCATGAAGAAACCTGGGATTCCTCCATTTGCAGAGGGGTGACTGAAGTGTTATCCCTCAGGAGAGGGCCCCAGCTGTTCCTGGGAGTGCCTGGGACCTGATCCTGCAGACAATAGGCAACATCTGTTTCAGTCCATGAAGTGGATTTGCTGTGTCAGGACATGTCCTGGCGCAGCTGGTCCATTCAGAATTCACCTACTATATCCACCTCCAATACATCTAAGATGTCTCTCATGCTGCTACTTAGAGATGTAGAAGGATGTTTGGAGTGTATACAGACCTTCCTTCTGAGATTCACCCTGTCCCACATGGAGCATTTAAGGAGGGAAACAGTGGGAAACAGCCACTGCAGCAAAATAGCCTCTAGGACTAGGGACAGACATTACACATAAACCAGTTTAATTGATCAGAAACTGGTTTAAACCTGTAACAGAACATAAATTCAGTGGACATAAAGCAGTTTCAAAATGGCTGAACATGGGTTAAGATAAACCTGGTTGAATGTAGTATCAGACTTAACTGATTTGGGTCAAACTGGTTTATGCAATGTCTGTCCCAGACCCCTTCTTGGTTTAAGTTAAACCAGAGTCCCCCAGAATCCCAGATGCTTTGCATCCCTGGGCTGGGTTGGTCTAGGCTAGGTGGGGACAGCCTGTTCTCTCTGCTACAGAAAACAGGCTGGCTCTGCCCCTCTGCTCCCTAGCCAGAGCTGCGAGGGAAACTGCAGGTACAGTACGGTCTGCCTGGCTTCCCTCCCTGCTCACTGCTCAAGTAGGGGTTCCCCCTCCCTCTTTCTCTCCCTCCCTCCCATCTCCCACAGCATGGACCCCAGCCTCACAGACCCTAGGCATGTGGTATGTTAGCTAATGTTGAGAGGTGCCTCTGTGTGTGTCTCCAATTTCACTGGGACAGGGCGAAGGCAGACAGAATAGTGTCCGCATATGGCTTTTTTGGAGCTAATCAACAGGTCAGCTGGTAAAATCCCACCTTGGAAAAACATGTTTAAGAAGAGCTTGAACTAATGAGACAGGCTTTTGTTTTTCTGATGGGCTGATAAACACTGTGGTTTTATGCCCCCCCCCCCCCCTCTTTTTGCAGACAGGGAGCAAGAGACAGAAGAGCTCAGTATCATCAACAGCTACATGCACTGCACATCCCCCCTCCCCTTTGCCTCAGAGTACTAGCCATTGCCTGGAGTCTGGCAACACTCCCATCCCTTGAGCAGAGAGTGTGGAAAAGCTGGAGATGGTGCAGGCCAGGGTGGGGGTTTAAACCCCTCCCTCATCAGAGTGTCCTGCTGGGGCCTGGCTATGTCCCCTCCTGCTCAGCACTATGGATGGAAGGGAGGGCTGCTCTAGCGCCCCATGGCTTCTAGCCTGAGCCACTGCAGGCATTTGCTGGCTTTCTGGAATGAATAGGGAATGTCTATCCACCTCCAAATTGGTTCAAGCATTGCAGGTTAGACTAACATTGCAAAAATGGAATAAATTCAGTCTCAGACTTTTTGAATGTCTGTCCCTAGCCTAGGTCTTGAGAACAACCACAAGGAAACATTATTTTCTCACCATAAGTGGTGACTTACTCAATGCAACTGCTAATGTTTTCAGCTATTATCATGCAAAGTATGTCACAGGCTTTAGTACATAAGTCCCACTTCAAAAACAATATAGGTATGCAATTTCTGTGTTTTCATTCTCCCCTTTTAAAATGGGGATAATGTCAGCTTCCTTTTCTTTTCAGTTTATAAGAGATGGCAATTTGTCATGTGTTTGTAAAGCACCTGGCATAATTGGAGACCAATTGTAAGCGAAGCCTGTAGGTCCTATCACAATACAGATAATAAATAATAGTAACAGATGCCACTAGGTTTTACTTGAGTTTTCAAAGAAATATAAGATCTCTTAGTTGAGAGTCCAAATCTTAATATATATATATTTACTTAATCTGTCTCTGTTAAGCATTTGGCTTCTCTTTTGAAGCAGAAATCTGATTCCTACAATGTATAATATTTCTAATGCTCCACGCTGACTGACTGCTTTTGTTTTTAAGTCTATCCTTTGTATTTTTCCCATGTCTCTAAATATTAGTTTCCTCACATGTCATGCTGCCCCTTTTCTTCTGCCCTTTGGTCTAGCACTGGCATGTTCTCAGAAATTTTAGGTTCTACCCCTTGTGACCTTTCTGCTTTTGGAATATGTGGCAGCAGCAAATCCTTTGAAAACATCCATCAATTAACTGTGTTGATCCATAAAATCCTTATTCATTTAATCTGCTTCTTAAGCCTTATTTTCTTAATTCCT
>NW_005842319.1:11369-27921 GCF_000455745.1 Alligator sinensis
TGCCTATTTTTCTCTTTGAACTGCATTAAAACCATTTTTTAATGTTCCACCTATTAGCTTAAGATCCTATGAGACTAACCTCCCACATAAACATACTTCTTCTGAATGTTATGTGAGCACTTGCAGATTTTCTCAACGTTCTGGTATGTCTTATAAAAAATATTAAACTATTTCTCCACCTACAGCAAAATATTCATAATCCTTCTAGTGTTTTGGTATGTTTCATGCACTCGAATTCAGATTCTGAAGCTGATAAATTTTGTATTGCTTCATACTCCCCAGTATCTTTTTTATGCTAGAATGGTAAGGAAGCAGATCAAGACAAAGCAATGTTTTCAACAGACTGTACCCCTTTCTACTCTCAGCTATGCAATCATAATTCTATAGGGGAGGTACAAATGTATCTGAGGAGTATTTAGCTATTATCACAATCACCAAACTTGGACACTCATCTTGTGAATACTGATTCAGAAGAATAATTTGCTGGGCTCTAGTGGTATCTTACGTTGGCAATAATTAGTTTTCTACCTGGTTTATGTCTCATGCAGGAATGAAGATTCTTTCTACATACATTTTCCCCTGTCAGTAGTTCAGCTTTATTGCCTGGCACAGACTTAAATTTAATCAAGCTCAGAAAGTACACAGTAGGCGTGTCTACATGAGACACTACATTGCTGTAGCTTGCCACTGTGGCAACATAGGTTTCTTATATTATAATGAGCTTTGTCTGTCTGCCTGTCTGTCAGTAAAGCTCTTGGAGCATTCTGATTGGTTAGTGAAGCAACCAATCAGAGTGCGGAGCACTGCCATGATGGTGGGGATGGAGGGGACATAGTGTCAGGGCAAGGCCAGCAGCACTGGCCTTGTCCCCCCCCTGCTCTATCCCTGCCATAATGGCAGTGCTCTCTTGCCTCTGGGGAGCAGGGCCAGGGGTGGAGGAGGGCAAGGCCAGCAATGCTGGAGGCAGTGGCAGCACAGGGTGCTGGTGGAGGAAGATGGAGGGGATGGTAGGACAAGCTTCCCCCCACCCCCCATCCTGGGAGGTGGCAGTGGTATGGGGTGGTGGGTGGCAGTGCTCCATCCTCCTGCCCCCTCACCCACCTTCATTCTTGATGGGCAGTTCACTAATATAAAAATAACCATGTGCAATTGGAACTGTGCAGTACTAGTAGGTACTGCACAGTCATTTAGTACTTGCTTTAAGTACTAAAGTACTTGTTAAAGCAAGTACTAATAACTGCACAGTACCAATTGTGCAGTCAAGGGTACATGTAGATGTGACCAGTAGGACCACCTATATTGTAGGCAACAAATAATTGCAGAAGACCAAAAAATAGTCACTTCCACTAGCATAAGCCTTCAGAGATTTTGAGAAGGTACACAATGTGTTTTACATAACCTTTGGATCATTGTATTGTAAATTCCATAGACATTGGTTCAAGGAATAGAGAGAGAATGTAGGAGCATGTTAAAAAAATAATTTAGAGTGGAAGACAGACTAGGAAGGTTAAACTAAAAATAATAGATTGGACTGGAGGAAAATGCTAGACAAAAAAATCTCTTCAAATACTGCTGTATCTCTAATGCTCACTTCTACCTCTAATATTCACTTCTACCACTGATGTTTCATGGGTGGCAGATTATATCTCTTTCAATGTTTTGTAAGAGCTCAATGTGAAAGTTGTCCTTTCATTTTTAGGTACAGTTTTGTCCATTTAATCATTTCACATGGATTTATTGTCTACAGCTATAGGATTTAAACATGTACTCACTGCACCCACAAAACTGAAAACAGGTTTCAGGTCCTTTAATTTCTTAATATAAGGTTGAAAGGTAATGTTATAAATGGTTATTTACCTGCTGAGTCTGAGTCCATGTGAATTTTCCATTGGGCCCTGGTTTCCCATTTCATGCTGGCAGCTCCCATTATTTTCCTCTAAATAATACTTAACAAAGTCTTAATCCTTCAGGAAATGCAATCCAAGACTATAAGAATACAGGCTGGAGAAAGAGAAAAGAAGGATAGATAATTAACAGACAGACTGAATGTATAAGTTCATTAAAAGAAATAAATACACAGGCACACATCATCAGCTATGATATACAGCATCCAAATATAGTTGCAATAGGTTGGACTATAGTTTTGAGACTGTTACAAAAATTTAATACATATTATATTCTTTTATGGTAATGTAAGAATGATGTTCTAGCCATGACAGTCAGAAATGATGTGATGCAAGGACTTCTTAGGGTGACATCCTTTATTGGACTAACTATGTAGGTGTAGTTATCCCAATTATATAGTTGGTCCAATAAAAGAGATCAACTTAAGAAGCCCCTGCCTCTTTGTATTCTTTTTAGTTCAGTTATAATCATTCTTTTTCTTTTAAATGGGTTAATGCTGTGAAAATCTCTGTTCAGTTGACAGTTTTTACTGAATGACTTTGGTCACTGAAAGCTGAAACTTTTTTCTATTAGTTTTATTTCAAAGTTACTTTGTCAGTGGCATTACTCTGCTTTTTATCCTGGTTTATATAAGAATAAAACCCTGAATTTTATGCCATTCCTGATTAATTAGCAGTTTTTTTCCTGTTTTTCACATGTTGAATGGTTACCAGTTCCCTCAGTTCAGTTATGTAGTCTTTGTGTTTCACAAAAGTAAGTGATAGAATGATGTATCAAACTATAGAATATTGGAAAAATTCTTGAGTACAATACAATACTGTCTTATGTGTTGTGTCAGACTTAAATTCTAACACCTTGAAATGGAAAATGAACAGTGCAGTTATCTATTCTTGTGACAACTATATAATAGAAAACTGTACAACAAAAAATTATCTTCTTGTTACTATTTTAGTCCTTCTTGGGAACTGCAGTTAAGGACTGATTATGTCTGTAATGGCTTAAGATGGATGAAAACAAAGATCTTTCACTGGGGAATTTTAAGTAAGTGACATAGAATTTAAGTATATGCCATAACCTCATAACTCAGCAAGTTGGTATTAGGATACACAATTTTTCACATTTAGGTTCCTGGTTCATTCCATCCTAGATTGGTAGCAAATGTACAGTTACTGCCATCTGAACTCTGCTTGGGGTAAGGTAGAGGGAATTACATGAAGAATTTAGCAATCCTTGTGCAAATCCCAAGTAGACATTTCTAAATGCTTGTGTTGGAAATAACACCATCCTTATTTTTAATCCTTATTTTACTGATAATCCTTAAATCAAAAGAGAACCAAAGAAGAAATGAGAATTTTCTCATATCTATTATGTATATAATCCTTCCAACTCACATTTGGGGTGTGTTTTAAGTCATTCCAGGAAAACTTGTAGGTTTTTTTTTCTAATATGTCTACCCAATTACTACAGCCAAGGGCTTTTAACTTTGTTCACATGTTTTGAGAAAGAAGCAATGTTTAAAATGCCACATCAATGCATAGATCAAATAGCTACAAAGGGAAATGACAAATGGAACAAGAGGCTAAAGTTACATGGGGTTGTAAGGGCCATGTATATTAAACAAAACTATGAAGCTCCCTGAAGAACAACCAATTTGCATCCCCCCCCTCAAAAAAAAAAGTGGTTTAAACTTGGGGTTTGTTTACTATTGAATGTTAAGAAGTATAGTTAGTCCTTAGAACAAGGATAGCTATACACGATGAATATTTGATGATGGTTGTGGAGAGGGAAAAGAGATCAGGCAAAAGGGAATTGGGACAGCTCTGGGAGAGCGGCGCTTCCAGAGCAGCTGCTCTTTGAAGCTTGGAGGAGGCAGCAACGTGGCAGGGGCGTGGCGTGGCGTGGCGTGGCAGGAGCGAAAAAAACCCCCGCGGTCCCAAGGAGGACAAAGAGGGGAATGGAGACTGGAGTGGAGGGATCCCAGGGACCCACTCTGATGAGAAGAGAGGGACTCAACTGGGAGGAGAACCTGGGAGTCTCTGAAACAGTTAAGAGAAGCGACCCGCCTAGGTGAGGTGTGGGCAGCATCTTTGGCCTCAAACAGAAATAAGAGCTGAGGTGAACAAAAGAAAAAGGAAGAAAAGGAAGGAACGACGGTGGATTGCCAACAGGATGAGCTCAGGGCAAGTCCATTTGAGTTCTTTTTGTTGTTCTGTTTTCCTGGGGTTGTCCAAGAGATACGGATTGGAACAGTTGGTGTCTTGGGAGCCAATATGAAAAATGGAGAAAACCAACAAGAGACTAAAAGGAGTTTCTTTGTAGCTTAAAAAAAAAAAAAAAAAAGCCCCCCAAAACAGTAAAAAAACTCGTGGAAGTCACCTAGGTTCATGTATGTTGTTTTACGGTGAATAAGCCCAATGAAATGTCCTGGCAAATTGGGAAAAGAATGTTCTGATTTACAATAAAGGAAATTGATCAACCCCATAAAGACACAAATGGATTCTTTTGAGGGGTAAAGCATAAAGTGTCTGGGGTTTCGTCCAAAGAGTGGGAAGCGAGACATCAATCGATGAGAAAATGGTTCCATCTGGACAGACGGGTTCATTCTGCGTTCATAACACCTCCCGACTGATAACGTCAAGTAAGATCAAGATGTGGCAGGCAAGAGTTACCTTCAAGACGTGGGACTACTCCAGTCAGGCTTCCTGAGAGGTAAGAAGTGACTAAGGGGCCCCCCCCCCCCGCAATAGTTTTATAATGCTTTGGACTCCTGCGGTAATGCTTTACAAATTTAACATAGATCATTATAAAGATTCATACATTCTGTATTGTAATATTATATGAGACAGATAATATTGTTCTGATTTAATGAATAAAGAAAAGGAAACTTAGGTTAAGAGGTTTGATGATGCCCGAAGTTATTCAACCAGTCAGCAGCAGATCTGAGAATAGAACCTAGAATCTTCCGAATCCTAATGCAGTGCTTTAAAAACACTTGCCTTTGGAAATTTGCATTTTTGTTGTAATGGGAGTGCTTCACCCTTAATTAACAAACTCTGAATCACAGAAAATGTAGCTATGTAATCTCCATGTCTCAGCTGTGTAGCGTACCTAAAAAGAAGTTTCGCCTTATAACTTGTTTGGAACTCCACTGCTTAAATAGCTATGACTAACTGTAGCTGTGATTATGCTATAAGAACCACTGAGACTTGAAGAAAAGCTTTGTGTCATATTTGCTACACTGGAGAGGATTAAACATTGAATTTCAGTGATTTGGCTGTGTTGCAAACACTATGGCAAAAGTCAGTTTCAACTAAGCAGCTTAATTGTTATAGACTTGTCTACATAGGAAAAGTTACTAACCTAACTATACATGTAAAATTTACCATTATATCCTACTTTCTTCTACACCACACACTCCCAAATAAGACACACATTGCTTTTTTTGGAAAGCAGAATAGATAAAAATAGATTTTTCCAGAGTTGTGGCCTAGAGCTAGTTTTTTTCATGGAGAAGCTGTGTTGCAAAATGGAGAAGCTGTGCTGCCAGCTTTTTTCCTAGCCAAAGATTAACATTAGACTCTGCCACTCCTACTGGTTTACTAAAAGAGAAACATGTAGCCCTTTTGCAACACAGTTGGCATGCCTATATATGTGCATTTACTGCGTAGTAACTGAAATGACTGTGTAATATGGGCACTCATCTACACATGCATGCCCATACTGCACAATAAATATGGTGATTTACACTGACTTGAGCATAAATTTGATACCTGCAGCATGCAGGTATCAAATTTACACCCAATTAGTTACTGCACAGTAACTCATCTATAGACTCCTTACTGCACAGTACCACTGTGTGTGTGGACTGATTTTAGTCCAACTCAAACCACATCCAGCATTAATGCACTTTAACACCTGCATGTGTAGATGCTGGCCTATTCCTGCTTACTACACAGTAACTTTAAACCAGCATAAATGCACGTGTCGACATGCCTAGTGTCTTCATGTTTCTTTTCCAGTAAAGGAAATTGACTCCCCTGCATAATAAACACATGCCAAATTTGGAGTGCTCATTTTTTGGGAAAAGGTGTGTATGATTCGCTTGTAAAAACAGTATTTATATTGACCTAACCTTCTACATGGCCCATATTTTAGTAAAGCATAATTTGTGTTGGAACTGAGTTATGCTTCCCAAAAAAGTGCTGTTATTCTGAATAAGTTACCACAGGAGAAGTTCCACTGGTATAGTGATTGTTGCATATTTCCTTGTGCAGTCAAACTTAATCTTAACCAGTATGTATTAACTGTAATCTAGATTATCTGTTTTTGGCCAGGATGGAGCCATCCAAGTGGTATGTATGTAGAAGAACCATAAGAGCATTCTCTGTGAACAAAAATTACTCCATCCTTGCTCCTTCCAGACAATAACTAGAAATTGGAAGGCAAAAATGGATTCTGGCCTTATTTTCTACTCCACATCAACCAAAGAATGGGCAGCACACTTGGGGACAATGCTACATCTGCTCTCTACAGATGAGAAGGAGCATACCAAAAATCTTAGGGTCCCCCTTGCATTAAAAAGCTCTAGGAAGCTGCTAAAGCAAGATGATTTGGCTTCCCTTATTATTGCTCCCAGTATTGAGCTGTGCCTACAGGACACCCAGTCTCAACAGTCCATAAAACTTTAATTTAATTCAAAAATCCCTTTTTCCATGAAGAGAACAACTTCCAAATTTTTTGCCACTTTCACATGGCTTTAACTTTACTTCTAGCTGCATGCTGGTTCCTTTTTGAGATGAGCTAATACCTGCCTAATGCTTGAAACAAAGGGAAAATATCAATATTCTTGTTCCTTTTCTCATATTTCTTTTTGTAGCTTGTACATACAGAGTCCATGGGAAAACTCCTAGAATTCCTCAGGACTGCAAATAGGACCGGGTTTCTTGAATTAGGATTTGCTCTTCCTGAGTCAGATCTGCTTACCTAAATACCTCCAAATCATGGAAACCTTTTTATTTCCTGCCCTCTTCCCCACCCCCAGATAATCTGTATTTAAAATATCCCTGGATCTGAGCACCACAAGCATTCTAAATCAGTCATTAGTTCAAAAAAGAATTACTGACTGAGTGTTAACACTTAAGCCATTTTTAGTTTAAGCCTGTAATATTCAAATATTAAATTTCTTTGCTTATCCCACACTCCTGTTGATCTCAGTGGGACTATAGTATGCCTAAGGAGTGCCATGTCCTGTCTTAATAATTTGAAAACTTTGAAATAAACGTGACCTTTTTAAAAACAGTGTGCAAATATACAGACCCTGCTATGTTTTTGTTAAAAAATACAATAAATATAATTTCATAAATAAAATCTCTTGAGTTTAAATCAAGGACAGGGAAGTAGGGACAACTTTCTAGCTACATTTTTAAAGTATTTTGTGTAAAATATTGCTTGCTTGGGAATAGATTGCTAAGTGCATAATGAATCAAATAACATATCTCATTGTGATGTGGTACCACGGCGATGTGTGACATGCAGTCTTTAAAGAGACAGCCCAGGGCTGTCCAGCCAAGAAGCAGGGTTGAAACCATCTAAGCACCATATCCTCCCAGAACAGATGGAATATATTCCCTTTGTAAGAGAGCTGCCAGCCTTCTTGTCTGATGTATATCCTCTCCCTCCACCTGATGTTATAAATGCACTGTTCCAATGAAAAAAACAATGTTTATCTCCACCTGTAAATGTTCAGCAATGGAGATACTATTTTGAATAGCTGTGTTTAGCATTGATATTTCTTTATTCTTTGTCTAATTTTATTTTTTCAGTATTTTATAGAATTAATATTTTCACATGTATAAATTCTTGTCCAACCACCAGTTGGAAATCACTGAGCCCTAATGTATGCTGAAGCTGAGACACGGCAAGATTAAATAATGGCAAATTGACTGTTGTGCTTGGTGGTATTTCAGTTCCAAGATGGGTAAATCAGGAACAGATGCAAGCCCCAGGAAGGCTTTGGCACAGGAATTTTGGCAAAAGTAGGCTTACTACCTTTTCTTCACATGAAGATGGAGAAACAAAGCAAATGGCTCTACTCAAAAGTAGGAGAAATCAGTTGGCCAGCTGGCTGCTTTTATGTAGAGACCTCTAGAATATGGGTGAAATTACATGTTAGAGTTAGCAGGTGTTAATTGTAAGGAATGTTAGTTGGTTTTAAGCTTAACAAGTACTAGATGTCAGTCATATGCTAAGGGTCAATACCTTCTTTAATGTGCACTGCTCAGACCTGCAGCTAGAGGGCTGGCAAAAAGGAGCGTGGGTGCTAAGGCCTGTGTGCCTGCCCTGCTGACTGGCTCTCTAGTCACAGGATAGGTTGAGAGGAGGGAGAAGGAAGGCCCTGCACTGCTTGAATCACCCTCTCTGTTCCCAGTTAGCCCTTGAATTGCTCTCCCACCCTTTGATTGGACCCTCCACCCCCAGATTGCTGCCTTACTGTCCTGATCTACTCAAGAGTGGTGGTGGCATCAGTGGGAGTGGGGAGGGGTTCCCTCTCTGCCTGTTCCAAAGCTCCCTAAAGGCCACACTGCCCTGTTTGCCTGGATCCAGTTTATCCCCCATATCTCCTCCCCTTCCCCACTACCTAACTCCAACTAGGTAGCCCAGCTCAAGGATAATCCTCACCTGAAGTGGAGTAGCTGTAAGATATCTAGAGGGTGCTCAGCACTTGTTAACAAGCCTTAATGTGTGTTCATTCAAGTTTACCTGTTCTTAACATGGTCTATTGGTAATCTTACCTTACATCCTTCAAGGTAGCGTAAAAACAGTTCAGTCTGTTACATAAAATTGTTTATAAACATCATTAGGCAGAAAAACTTGAATAGTCTAGAAGGAATGCATGCTAATAGCACCCAAAGACTGTGTTGAGATCATGTCTAGTAAGCAAGAGAAGTGTGAGACTGGAAAACAATGACCCACAGCCAGTGTGGTAGAAATAAGGCTTAATTCACAAACTAAATAATGTAGCTTGGGGTATTTTATATATCCCCACTTCTAGAATTTCTTATTTTTTGACTGAAGCCCTAAGACTGCCTTTGGTGTTGAAAAGAACGAGCTTTGCAATCATACCTGCCATGCATCCATCGTTGGGGAACCTGGGGATTCTTTCTCATTCTGACCCTGACAAATGGCTGTGATGTTCATCAGTTCAGCAGAGGATCTGCAGTCAAGCTTTAAGTAATAGGTTAACTTGATTAATAGAATAAACTAAAGGAGATAGATGTAATTGGAAGACAGCTTTATATTACAACTGCTTGTAGCCCTTGTTCTTTACCCACTGCTCCTGGTCAGTTTCAAGAGGTTTACTGAGAAAATATTAAAATTAAAAAAAAATGTTTGTGTAATGTAGTATAGCTATGAGAGAAACAGGCCTCCACATATTGTAACTGCACTAGTTTTGGATGGTAAGGCATTCTTAGGTATTGTGTTCAACATGTAGCCTGCATTTGCCTGAGCAAAGTATTGTTAGTCGTGTCTGTTAGTAGAGTCTGCAGCATAAGAGGGAGTGTTTCTTTCAGTTCATTCCCTGAGACTCACTTTTGCCAGGTATTTTTGGTTGTCTTTCTTTGTATTGACAATGGCTAGTGATATGTTCTCTTGAAATGTCCCATGACCACCTGATGGCTTTTGATACCAGGAGGTACTTAATCAACTTGGAGTAGCACTGGAGTATTCTGAATGTGCTCAGGAAACTCTTGTTACTCTTGTCCCATGTGATCACACCAGTGATCAGCATCTGCATAGCCAATCCTCTTCCCTCAGTATGTGGACTACATCAGATTTTGCACCTTGGCTTTGGGAGATGCCTGGGAATGGTTATCACAGGGGTGGTCATATTGATGAGCAAGAACTTTTTACTGTCTTCGTTGTTTACAATAATGGTAAATCACACTGGGCTGTTGCAGCTTGGAATGGCACCTTCCAACCCTATTTACTCTGAGAAAGCCTTGACCAACTGGTCCTATATGTTGATCTCACATGGGGTTTGCACAGAGTGTGGGGCAGGCTCTTTCCTCTTAGCCTCCTCCCCTCATTGCAATAGTGGATGGCACTACAGAATGAGAATCAGTTGAGGCAGGCTTGGTGGATAAGGTGCTAGTCTGTGATGTGGGTGAAGTTTCTTTGGTGCAAGAAGTGCTTGTTGGCATCCCAGTTTGAGGTGACCTCAAAAACTTTGTCTTAGTTGGGTTTCCCCTTTAGGTTGCTGTTGTATGTTACCTCTATTGAAGGAAGCTTTAAGAGCCTATCTAGTCAGTTCTTACTGAAGGGGTGATTGTTATCCAGTTGGCAGTTGGAGCAGGGAGTGGTGAAACCCACAGTTCCTACCGCTTCTTAGCTGATCTTAGTCAAAAGACTGGTAACACTAGTACACGCCTGTTTAAGGACCAGTATTCTTACAAGGGCATAATAAAACCAAGACAAAAAAAGAAAAAAAGAAACCCAGTTTATATTGCAATGGACACCAGAGTTAACTAAGTCCTGAATACTAAAGGAATGTGAAAGTTGCTTGATTTCATCCCTTGTTTTATATGACTATTTCCTTTCCCACCTTATTTCTTCTTTCCTCTCTTTCTCTCTTTTTTCCATTTGGAAAAGACTGAATATTTTACACCATTGTTGTGAACCTGTGACCCAAAAGGCAACTAAAAGCAATGTCTTAAATAACCCAGTGCTTGGTATAAGTTTACCGAGTGTTTGAATGATTGGTAAAACTATGTGCTCTGTCTGTCACAGCAAGGGTGCAAGAAAGAGCCAGCTCCAGAAATGGAAGCTGATTTTTCTATGACTGTTATTCTTTTCTCTTCTTTTTGTGTGCTTTTGTCTTGTTTTTTACTTTGAGGGAACAAGATTAGGCTCCAGCCCATGTCAGTTAATTTCTTCTCTTTTTTCCCCCAAAATGACAGTTATTAGTATCTTTTAATGCCATCTCAAAGATTGTCAGACAGGAGGGAAATGGGTTTTATGCTACACAGCTGAAGAGGGAAGGAATAAAAGATGTTTAAAATGAAAGTTATACTTTGTGCTTTACATTTGCAATGCTGTAACCGGTTTTCTTTCTTTTTTTGAATCTTTAAAAAGTTTAAACCTATTTTTAATTGTGATTGTGTGTACTAAAAAATTCCACCCTTGTTTAACTATTTCATGTCATACTGTGAAAGAGTTACCTTGATACCTCTGAGACTTTGGTTCCATGTACACTGACTCTTGAAGATTTATCAAGGAAAAGAATACCTATTTCTCCAAGAAAAAGGGGACATACTTAGCCTGTGTCATAAAGAACACACCATGACTGGAAGGGAATCAAAACAGTCTGGCCTACTCCTAAGGATACCTGCACCAATGTAAGAAGTGATGCGGGAAGGTGAAGTACAAGAGGAAGTGATGTAAAAATCAGTTTAGTTTTTTCTTCTCCAGATTAAATTAAGGAGGAGTCTTTTATATATATAAAAAAATCAAACCTCAAAAACCTGAGAGACACTACCTAAATACATACTTTATTTTTTTAAATAAATAAAGCATATCTTTATACAGTGGCAGTGACAATTTTGTTTTATGTACTTTTCAGTTAATAGAATTAGTTAACATTTTGAGACAGAGTTCAAATAATGTGAACAGAAGAGAAAGATTGTGCTAGCTTATGGAGGCTTTTATTCTTTCTTATTTTATTGCTTCCTTGGACCTGAAATGAAAAACGTATGCAATAGGTTGCTGTTGCATACAGAGAAGCACAACTGATGGGATCTTATTTTATCTGATCTAGTTAACCACACACCGTTCTAACATCTAAGACTGTGTTGTTAATCACACAATGGCAGATGCATTTATGCACTCTCACTGTATTACCAGTTTTTAATTCATGGTACATGTTGGGATCCTGAGGAGTGTGCACAATGTTATATAAATTCAATCTGTGAATTCTTCTAAGTAATAAACTGCTTCCTATGAGGCATAAGTGGTGTGCCAAGATTAGCTTCAGTTTTCCTTAAGTGGCTGATCAAAGTATCAAGCACTAGTGCATCATGTCTCATTGGTCAAATGAAACCGCTGAGTTTGCCCAAGTTCAGTGAGGATTGTCATGCTTGGAATATAAAATATATCAATATATTTATTTTACATCATTGAAGTGCTCATTAATCTCTATGAATTCTCTGATACTCACATTTACCATAGATGAGTCTCTTAGGCATAACTGCATCTCTCTTTCAAAGAAACTTACTCCAGAAGAGAAAAGGCAATCATTGAATATTAAATGTAGAAACTGTAGGAAATATAAAAAGCTTCTTGGGTCCTTTAAAAAGTTATATAGCTGACAGTGAAGGAATTGTATTTAAAACTAATTTGTCTAACCATGGCATTAGTAAATTCTATCCAATAGCCAAAGGTATAGACAGACAAACAATTACATGTCTCTAAAACCAGGAGAGAACTTGCTGCTTGTGAGCATGCTTAAGATAATTCATTGTAACTGTTTTGTGTGTTTCTTCCTATCCCAAAATTAGTGCAGCTAAACTAGAGTAACTTAGCTCTACCCAAGAATGGGCAATATGATTACTCCAGTACACCTGGCATTACAGCAGTGTGAAAAAGTTCTGGACTAATGTTGCAAAAGCTAAGCCAGAGTAAATTGATCCATCAGATAGACAATTATCTTGAAAGAAACAAAAGTAAAACTCCACTGGTGTAAGTTGCGTCAATTTAGGCTTTGTCTGATTTTACTCAACCTAAAATAGCTGTTTACTAAGAGCAAACCAGCCATAACTGGCTTCCCAACTGTATAATGAGGTTCAGTAATAGCTATCTAATACATACATTATTCTGATTTTGGTATAATTAGAAAGGTAGATAAGACTGATGTAACTCTGCTTATGTTCTGCCTGTTTGTCTAAGGTTCTGGTCTATAACAGTAGCTTTGTGTATTTCTCATCTGCATACCTTTTATTAATATGCATGTTTGAAAGGCTACTTGCATCTGCTCTCACTGTTTGTGAGTCTGGGTAATGTTCTTTGAAGTTCTTTTGAATGCTCTTTTGAAAATGTGTAGTCATAAAGGGCAGGTGGTTTAGATTGTGTCCACTATCCATTGCTTCCAAACTGTGAAGTTTATAGACTCAAAAATGGTGTTGATGCCAAGTTATACAAAGGTCCTCACAGATACCTGTGCAGAGATTTACAGGGTGGTGGCCCTCAGTTTTAATGCAAACTTGGCAGTGGGAAGCATGGAGAGATTCTAGGCAGGAATTATGCCTTGGATGCCTTTAATCAAATCTTCAAATAAAAGTGCTTTTAAACACAAGGCTATATAGTGGGTCCAGGTGATTCACAATAGTAAGAATAGCTGAAAAAATGCTGAACTGCTATAGTGTAGGGTCTAAAAGAGCTAGGGTGGTATAGCAACATGAAGAGGATTGATAGGGGAGTGGCATAAACTCCTGGTAGAGCAGGAGTGGAGACCCCTTGAGGTGGTGGTCAGAACAGTGATCTCTAACATCACACTTCAGCAGTACTCCCCAGTGGCCAGACCAGCACTCCCCAGCATTGAGCCCTAGTAGCAGTCTCAAGCACCAGCTGAGTAGCAGCAACTCCATTGTAGGCATCCCTACCCATCACTTGCTTCTTTGACTGGTGTGGGTGGTAGACACCCAAGATGCAAGCCCTTCTCAACTGACTAAGCTAGGTGGTAGCTCCCCAGGTTAGTTTGCCAGTGATTGTGACTGGGATTTGTGAGCTGTGACAGTGATCTCTTTTGAACTATAGTTAATAATTGAGCTGGAGATCTCACTGGCTCAGTCAGCCAGGACTGTGGTCTGAAACAGCTGGACTCAGACTTGGGAGCAGCTTCAGGCAGCTGTTTAAGCACTGTAGGGATTACAAGCATTTTTAGGGACATCTGGAGGTGTGTGTGGCAGAGCAGCAGGGGGTGGGGGGGGAAGAATAAAAGCACTGAGTGCATGTTACCACAGTGTTGATGTTTCTTTACCTTCTACCTGTTCCCTCCCTTTGGACCATTGGCATATGACATTAACCCCTAGGGTTTTCTGTATATAAGTTGGAACTCCCTTTTGCTTTTTGTGCCAATTTCTGGGACTGCAGAATAAAAGGCAAGATAGGGTTACACCTGAGGGTATGTACAAGCATTACATTTAGGTTGGTCTAAATGACCAAGTGTGAAGGCATTCATGGGGCTTAAATCACCCTAAAAATAGCTTGTTTGATCTAAAATTATTTCACCTCAGGAGGTGAATTAACCATAGATCAACCTGTATTAACTCAATCTAAAATGGGTAAGTTGGTTTTGTGAGCACCTGCATGTGTTCACAGCACCACCATGAGCTAGAAAAGCCTAGCCGCTTGCTATAGCCCCACAACTGTGCTGTTTCTAATCCCTGGACCCTGACTGGGTTATTGTTAGGCCCCTGACTACTCACCACCCTGCACCAGGCAACCACTTTCCATAGATCTACCAGCCCCACTTTGCTCCCATCCCCTTTCCCCGGAATTACTTACTTCAGGCTGCCTGAGCTACTCCCAGCAGCTATGAATGCCTGCACACACCACTGTTGGCTTACATTTAGGCATAGACTCATAGAAGTAGGGTCAGAAGGGACCTTGTGGATCATCAAGTCCAACCCCCTGCCCTCGGCAGGAGAGAAAATCGGACTCAAATGACCCCAGCCAGGTAGACATCAAGCCTCCTCTTAAAGGCCCCAGGGTAGGAGCCATCACTACTTCCCTTGGAAGTTGGTTCCAGATCCTAGCCACCCTGACTGTGAAGTAGTGCCTTCACATGTCTAGTCTAAACCTACTCTCTAACAATTTGTTGCCATTATTCCGTGTTACCCTGGGGGGTGCTAGGGGGAACAGGGTCTCTCCCAAACCCTGCTGGTCTCCCCCTGGTGAGTTTATAGACAGCCACCAGGTCCCCCCTCAGCCTTCTCTTGAGAAGGCTGAACAGGTTAAGGTCCCATAGCCTTTCTTCATAGGGTCTGCCCTGCTGTCCCCAGATCATGTGGGTGGCCCTCCTCTGGACCCTCTCAATGCTGTCCACATCCCTCCTGAAGTGCGGCACTCAGGACTGAACACAATACTCCAGGTGCGGCCTGATCAATGTCGCATAGAGTGGGGGGATCACCTCCTTGGCCCTGCTTGAGATGCATCTGTGGATGCATGACAAGGTACGGTTAACCCTATTGACTGTGACCTCCTCGCAATGTCGGCCCATGTTCATCTTGGAGTCAATAATGACTCCAAAATCTCTTTCTTCCCCCCCGGGTTTGGGAGCTTCTGGTTCCCACTGCCCAAGTGCAGCACCCTGCACTTGTCAGTATTGAAACCTATCCTATTTTCATTAGCCCACCCCTGTAATCTGTCCAGGTCCTGCTGTAATCTGTCCTTCCCTACTAGCTTAAAGTCAACTGAATACTAGTTAATCTTGACCATGGTGTGGACAGAGTAAGGCTACAGTTACTCTTAGGGTTACCATATTTCCAGCATCAAAAAAGAGGACACCTGTGAGTGGGGAGGGCGGAATTTTTACAGACAAAAAAACTGGGGTATGGAAAAGTTAGATGATTTTCTAATATTCACACCACGGAGCATGCAAGAATGTGATCAGTGAGTGGTTGCAAGGTAAACCACATGGTGAACCTGTAGCAAAACCCCCAGGTTTTTTTTTTTTATTATTATTTATTTTAAAATGAATTCCCTCCCCTTTCCCCAACCATTTCTGACTTTTTCTCTCCCTCTCTATTCCCTATAGATAAGTATAAGTGAGCTCAGACGTAGGATAAGCTTTAAATATTTTTATTTTGGTTTTGGATATCCACCGTTTTATATTGTATAATTATTAGGTTTGTATTGATTTTTACTGTTGTATATTGCACTATTATCATTTTTGTATTGATTTTTATTGTTTCATATGGATATTGTATGGTTTAGGCCTGTGTTTTTAAGTGAACCAAAGTCATGTCAAGTTTCCATTTTATATGTGAAGCCTCCATCTTGTGTCCTCTGCCTGGGCATCCCACGTTGCAACAATATGATTTATTGTACCCCTCCCATGTAAATTGGTTCCCGGATGAATGAGAATGATTGGGAATGATTGAAATACAATGGTAGCAGGCCTCTACTGAATGGCCTGTAATGACTGGGCCATCACCTCACATTGATTCATCCAGGAACCCCAGACCTCATCCAGGAACAGAGACAAGAACCCAGCATTTGAAAGACAAAAGGCCCTGCAGAACCAGCAACTCTCACCATTACAGACACCTGAAACTGCACATCCCTGCATGGAGCACATGTGCTCAGTACGCCAGGGGCTGGCCCTTGCCTGGCCATGCTTCCTGTCACTAAGGTCACACAAGGTCTGCCCCTATAAAAAAGGGCAGTGAGGACAGACCCAGTGGGATGCCCTCTCCATCTGGACCAGCACCATGCCACACCACCTATCCACCCAGAGGCCCTGCCGGCAACCCCCCTCTGGACAACACCTACTAGACAAGGACCCCTTTCCAACCTGGATAGGTAGATATTACCTGCACACCTCCTCCTACAATTTGGACTCTCTCTCTCTCTGTCTCTCTCTCTCCTCGTG
>NW_005842319.1:28256-37126 GCF_000455745.1 Alligator sinensis
TGCTTTCCCACTGCCCCTGCCACCTTTCAGTCTCTCCTGCTGCTTTTCCTGTGATTTTCTGCTGTCCATTTCTCTGTTTTCAGGCTTCCCTTGCACTTCTGTACTATCCCCTCCCCCCCCTGCAGCTTCCCAGCTCCTCGTGGCTGTCCTACAATTTTCTCCAGCTCCCAGAACCTACTGCCGCTCCCTGCAACTTCTCTAACTGTCCCGGAGCCCAGCCTCTGTGCCGGTATCGCTTCCCTGTTCTGCAGGCTTTGGGTGTTCTCTTTTAATCAATTATGATCAATTAACCTACAGTTACCCCCCATCCTCAGTTCTTCAGCCCAGGTCCCTCTAGTCTACCAGTTCTAATCCCGGTCCCAGTGACTTTCATTTCTAGCAACTTTCACTCCCTACACTTCTACTTTCTTACCTTAACCCTTCCACAGGTATCCCAAGTACATCAAGCACATAAGTACATACATACATATCACAATACCCAACTTAGGAACTCACTTGTGTGTATACGTAGGTGGGTGGTATGTGCGTGAATGAGTGAATACACATATATAGATATCATTGTGTGTGTGGTATATGAATTAGTAATCCACATATGTGTATTGGATGTGCAGGTGTTGGTAACTGGTAATTGATTCTGTCTAAATTTGGTGTGTGTAGCATGTATGGGTTTAACTGGTGGTAGGTGTGCATGAACCTAGACTAGTTATTTTAAGCGTGTGTGTATCTGAGTTGCTAGTGTGAAAGATTGTGTGTGTGTGTGTGTGTGTGTGTGTGTGTGTATGGCATTGTGTGCATGATATACAAATTAGTGATCTGTGTCTAACTTTTCGGGTGTATAGTGTATGTGCTTGAATTGGTAATAGGTATGCATGTGCCTAGGCTGGTTTGAATGTGTATGTGCCTGAGCTGGTAGTGTATGTGTGTATGCACCTAATTGATTTGTGTGTTTGTATATGTGCAATTGTGTTACACCCTCCTGTCTAACAGCGCAATATTGATATCCTGAGAGTTGGCCCTATAGTGCAGCAAACCAAGTAGCTATGGAGTAGGTGGGGCTGTGGCAACACAGACCTCCTTTACCTTGCAGCTGTTAATAACCATGTCCAATGGGGCCCCACGACTGCATATTCTGCGGCAGGCCCTGCCTCCACTAGTCCCACCCCCAAATTCTGTGGTCTGCCAGGAGCCCTGTGGCCCAGATGAAGCATTTTCATAGGCCAGATCTACCCTAGGGTTTTGAGATAGCTTGGGTATGCCTCCATTACACAGTCACACAAGTGCCCTGAGTATGAATGTAGACATACCCTCAGAATGTGTCAAGCTTCAGGATACATAGGTATCATTCTTATCTTTAGCTTTCAAATGGAATTTTTCTGTATAGTGGATAGATATTTGGTAAAATGATTTGTACTGTTATATTATTGAATTATTCCAGTGGCACCAGAAATCATAGAAGTTGGCCAGGACACTGATCAGATACTTCATGATTGTACAATTTGACTAGACTTCTGTTAGCTTCTTTAACATGCTCAGCCACCTGTGGAGATCTCCTCCAGGTAAACGTCTTCTCTTACACTTTGGATGACACATGAAATTGGAATGTCTTCTTGTCTTTTATTATACTGAAAAAGCCATGAAAGCATGCTTGATTTAGTATGGGGGGGCCCTTTTTATTTTCTTTGCTAGCCCTCTGTTTTAATTCTGAGGAAAATAGAAAAATCCTAGATGTTGTGGCCAGCTCTCAGGGAAACAAGAGCTGAAGTTGTCTGTGACTCATGCAGAGTTGCAAGGGCAGAGGTTTATTTGTGCTCTGTACCCTTTATGGGTCCTTGACAAGGGCAAGACACAATCTACTCTATAGTTATTTCACTGCAAACAGACAACACTGAACAGCGGGTGTCCTTGTTGTTCCTCTTTCTTCAACACTAGCCTGTATTAATTAAGAAAGCAATGAGTTGATAGACAGTTAGCAGGTAGAAATACTGTATAGACAGACAAGAAGTTGGAGGGAGGCAAATAAAAACAGCAGTACACATATTAAATATATGTTACTAGTAGTAAAAACCTCAAGACTACAGGCAGCTTAAAAGATGTTTATGTTCAGATTATAGATTTATGACTTGCTCTTTCCAATATTCATGAACACGGAGAGTATTTGCCCAAGGCATGATACAGTTGCAAAGCATTAAAACTGGCAATAATTGCTTAACACTGAACAACATAATTACATACTTTTGAGCATTTTAGCAATTGATTTAAGGATACGTGCTATATGTGTAAGGAAAAAAAATATATGATCTTTCATAGGAATTAGACTGTTCCTTTTATCATTTTAAATTTGAAACTTTATTTGCCTCCAAACAAATCACATTGCTCTCATTTTACATGTGCATACATTTTACAAGGCTTATCATTAGTGAGTCCCACACAGTATGTGCTTAAAAGTCTAATCAGACTGAAAACAGTGGTCCACTGATGTTCCACAGGCCTGCTGGGTTCCTAGTAGTTATAAGGAGAAATATTCCCTCTGTAGCCAGAGAAAGTTAAATTAATTACCATCCAGTGATCCCTTTTAAAGAGTAGAATTTCTGGGTCAGACTCTGAACTCAGATATATTGGTGCATATCTAAAATGACTGTGGTGGCTTTAATTGCAGTATTTTCAGTTAATAATACTACATTCTGGTTCTTTTACTTTGCCAGAGTTCTGTGAAGAGTAACATACTCCCTTCTCCCTCTCACTACAAATATAGACCACTCTGTTAAGAATGAAGAGATAGATATAAAAAAAACATCTATTTATTAAACTTGATTATGAACAAAAAGTAGTTGATATAAACATTCACAAATATTGAATGCCAACAGGTTTTAAAAATAATTTAACTAAACAGCCAGTTGGAATATGAATGGATGTTCATGAGTACTGTTGCGAAATGTATGCCCAGGTCTGTTGCTTTCTACCCATTGAGGAGCCCAAAGGGTGGCATAAATGGTACACATCTTACTCTAGGAATATGAAGATGGGGTGATAGATGGGGTAAGGGTGACATCAGGATTAAAAGTAAAAATTTAAAAAGTGTCAATTATCCAGTAATGTTCCAGATGAGATAAGAAAGGAGCCCAATGCAACACTTGATTCATACATACTTGTCCACATAATCAGCATTTACCCACTAAACCCTGGTTTAATTTTCCTTTCTTAGTTTATGACGACTAATTCAGTAACGTGAATGTGATTTACCATGAAATGGCTTATTATGCTATAACTAGTAAAATGCACTAGGCGGCACGTCAGAACAAGTTTACCCTCCTGCCCTTTCAGTACTACTTTACTACCAGGTGGTGTTTTAGGACAAGACTTGTTATTTTGGTTGGTTTATTTTCTTGGGTCATGCCGGGTTGCTTTTTTGAGGGGAATTGTTGGTGGCTTTGCTTGAGAGCCATGGGTTTTTTATTTTTTTTTTTGGGGGGGGGGGGGGGGGGTTGGGTAAGTACAATAAGCAGTGCTGCCTGCCTTCCTTGCAAAGGCTCCTGTTTTTTTATTGGCACTTGTTGCGTGTTGCACACGACACTGCTGGTTAGGGTGGGAAATCATTTCATG
Source organism: Alligator sinensis (assembly GCF_000455745.1). NCBI lineage: Eukaryota > Metazoa > Chordata > Crocodylia > Alligatoridae > Alligator > Alligator sinensis. The sequence continues at coordinate 31,857 of NW_005842319.1, forward strand.
CAAAGTTCTGCAAGTCTGAGCCTGCCTGCCTCCCCTTCACAAGTCTGGATTGGCATTAGGGGTCTGTACCATAGGCCTCCTGAAGGGGCTGCCCCCCTGCCCAAGCCTGGTCCCGAAGCAGTTCTGCTTCCCACTTTTTCTGCATGCTTGTTGCAGTGGGCACTGTTTGTAGGATACACTTAGGGTGACACAAGGGTACACAAAGGGTCTGGCTGCCCCCCTCCCCCCTGCCTCCCTGTGTGTTGGCATCTGGGTATCATGTACCCAGGCTACCCTAAACATTACTATAGGAATTTTTTAATGTAAAACAGAAAGAATCCTGTGTCTCCTGTTGTTTGTATCCTTGCATCAAAAAGCAGGACTTTTTCCAAAGCTGAGAACCAGCGTGGGGGTGGGCTGGGGTTCTTATCAAGGTTGATTAAGATTTCTTTGGTACCAGGGATCCCCATGCCCAGGATAACTTCCTCCAAAGCGGGGTGGGGGGGGGCATGATTGGCCTATCAACTCCCTCTCCCCCCTGTGATCACCACATAGTGGCTAGCATGAGCTAACCTCCTCTCACCCCCCCACCCACAGCAGGGGCATGGTGTGGGTTGAGGTGAAGAAAGAAACAGCCCAGGCTCAATGAGAGGAATTTTCTTATCACTTAGTCTATTTGCATGTCAATCTTTTAATTGCTGCACTGCCAGATCATCATCACCGTCAGTCATATCCCTCCAGCCTACACCCAGATCCCTTCAGAACTTGTTCCCCCTCCTGTCCTGTACCCCACAAGCTTGCCCCTCTTCTTTGGTACTCCTGTTCCTTCTAAACCTATTTTGTTCCCAGCAGCATATCCCTGTCCCTCTTTGACCACCCTCTGCTTGGCATTGCTCTGTCTGACAGTCATACTGACTGTAAAACATATTCATGTTTTCTGTGTGATTGTTGTATATGGTGCCTCCACAATTACATTCCAGAGCTGGGCACCCCTGGGTCAGTCCTGGGTCAACATAGTTGTGTCCAGAGAGATGAGATGGCAGTACCATGGTATGCTACTCCTAAAACCAGTACCCCAACAAGGCTGACAGATAAGGCATGAAGCCCCTGGTCCAAGAGAGCCCCCAGTGCCACAGAGGCATGGCATGGAGTAGCTCTAGCTCTGGCATGCAATAGCCACATATAACAGTGCATGGGAATGGCAGATATAAGCCCGACTCAGGGGTGTAAGAGCTGCATATAACAGTGTATGGGGAGGGCTGAGATGTACCCTAGAGCTGGGTGCAATGGACACGTATAACAGTTTATCACAACCCTCGCCATGCACTGCCAGGGCCCTTCTCTCCTGATCCGCAGCCCCCTACACTCCCAGGAGCAGCATGCACTGGGTCCCAGAGGGATCAAAGCCCTAAGCTGCAAGCAGCAGCTTGGGTTTTTTCTGAACCCCCTCCAGCATGAAGCCAGGCAGCTCAGTGTGCAGATGGCACATGGAGGATCCCAGAGGCACTAGAGTCTGGAGCTGCAGTTAGCAGCCCTGGCATTGATAACTCAGTGGTATAGCTTTTGCCTGCCACATGGGAGACCTGTGTTTGCCCCGCCGGGGTGCCTGTGCCTCAAATTTTATGGGATCTGCACCTCATATTTTGGGAAACCCTGCATTTTATATTTTGGGAACCCTGGGCATCAAGTCTGTTGTTGATTTGTCTCTGTTATATGTGTATGTTCACCTAAAATCTTTTTGACTCCGCTCCGCTCCCCTTGTTCCTCCCCCCATCACCTGGGTGCCTGGAAGGGGGTACCACTATCTCCCAGGGCCCCCTTGCTCACCACATATGTATTATATTCCACCCTGTTTTTTTTCCCTATTAAACCCAGATATGGTTAAGTTCCAATTGGTCTTGGCTCTACTCTATAGGGGATAGGATAAGAGCTGCTCCCCAATAAGTGGCTACCCCTCCCATAGCACATTAACACCTGCTAAATTTCTTCAGTTGGAGAGGGGGTACCTCATCTGAGTACCACCCGGGTTACATTTACCACCAGGGTTACCCCTACCCTCCTAGGCCTGATGGTCCCTCTCACACCTGACCTGCCCCTCCAGCCCTGCCAAACAAAAAACCAAAAACCCAGTCCAACAAAAAGTATTTTTAATTAACCGGAGTCTTGGACTGCCTGACCCATAGCAATTTGATCTTTGCCACAAAGTACATGTGAACACAGGGAACAATTTTTTTTTGGAATCCAGAAATGTATTTTTCATTCATCTGAACCTTGAACTAAATCACCAGTAAAAATTTGCAAGATTAGCACCCGGAGTCTTGTTGAAGTATTACAATATTCAATGGATTTCCATGGATTACCGAGTGAACCCTAGTGACACCTGGTGGTATAATAGTTGCAATGCAGGGCAAATCATGTTTTCAGGCGTAAGTCAGATCCATGTTGAAGATTTAAAACAATTAAAAAATGCTCATTGAAGAATTTCAGGAGCTAAAAATAAAACATATTGGAGGTGTTTTAAATTACCATGATTAAAAGACTCTAAAATGATACAATCAGCTGACAATGTCGATACACAGATGCTATTTAGCTAGCACACTGTGTTTCAATGGTTTATGAACCAGCAAAAGTTCAAATGTATTTCACCTTTAAATAATATATGTTAAAAACAGCTCCCCATCAAAATAAATCATACAAAACAATTAAATAAGCTGTACGATGCAGAAGATGTTTTTTGGTGGTCTGGGTGCTTAAAAATCCTGCAGTATAAAATGGTCCTTACCTGTTAACAGCTCTTAACGCCTTAAATCTTTACATGTTTATTAAAGCTAAACAGTAAATCATGTGTATTTCCTGTCATCTTGACAAACTCACACTGCTAAAGGGTTTAGTAATAATGTAGATAGCAGCAGCTGCTACACTCGGTGTTTCTTCCAACATTTGATGATTTATTTTTTTGAAGTTTTATTTCTAAAGCCTTCCAGTTAATTTCTGCATACTTTAATTGGTCTTCAGTATGCTCCCTCTTTGATCATAATGCAAGCAACAAACCATGCTTGGATAAATCTTGAGGGTGTCTGCTGTTTGATGGATTGCTTCAGGTTCTTTGTTACTCCTGGGCCACATAGGAGGTAAGGTCAGCTCCTGGAATAAGGCAAAATGTAAGCATGTCACAAGATCTAACAGTGTCACTAGTGGTCCCATGTTATCTGAAAGACAAGGTGTGGATTTCAAACAGTCAGACTAAAAACCCCATCGCTCTGATAACATCCAGTCATTTTTCCTGCTTCAGACAGCTGCAACTGAAAAAAAATGAAGTCCAAGTTAATCTGTATTCTCAAGGTGTTTCACTTCATAATTAGATCCAGATATTCTTGTGACTCTTGAAGATTAGATGATGTGTTCTCATATGTGCCAATAGCCAGATTCAAATTTAGGTTAAAAGCATGCATAATTATTTGTCCCATAGTGCACAGTAAATATGTACAGGTGAGATTACTTTTTCTTTTTATGTAATGCTGATACTGAGAGACTATTCAGAATAATGTGTATGTAATTTAATCTTCTTTGTATAGATACCTTTATAGTGTTATCCAGGCAATTTATTATTAGTCAAAATCCATTGTTCTTAACCATAAAAATGAGCTCCACATACTTAATGATTTTTATTGTTGCTTCCAGTGAAAAAGAAGCCACAGCTTTCAAGCTATCTTTTCAAAATGAAGACTATCCAGTGCAATGGCAGATTACATAACAACATGCCAGGAAGAAACTATTAGGAGATTTCTTTTCAACTGTAAGTTGGTTTTTGCCCTAAGGGATTTTATATGCACTCATGAGGGTAGGTATATTCTCATCATCACATAAAATCCTTGTCCCTCTCCCCACCCCCTCCTTTTTTTAAACTGTCTAAATAATATATATGACAAAATATTCTTCTAGTTACACATTGCTATTCATTATGAAAAAATAGGATTTTCTTTTCATTAGTTTTAGGACTGTTGCTTTCAATTTTATTGAATATCTCCTCATGGCATTATGAGAAAAGGTGAACAAGGGAAACACATTTAGCTTTTTGTAAACCTTTCATTACCTTATATATCTTTATGTCCCCTCTAAAGTAGGTAGTCCAATCATTTCAGTTTATCATCATACTAAAGTGACCCCTTGCCTCTAATCATTTTTTGTTACCATTGCTTGAACTTTCTATTCTTTTTAATTTTTTTTCCCCCAGATAGGGTGAACAAACTTAACAAGCTCTTCTAGTGAGCATGTCTATATGTATAATGCCACTCTATTACTCTACTTTCCTTGTTAATTTTTATCCACTTCTGCACATCCAAGCATTTTGTTTACTTGTTTCATTTTAATATTATCCTTTTTGTAACAAAGTTTTGTATATGAATTGGTTTCTGTTATTTATAGTACTTGCAATGTAGCTAAGTACCTTTCATAATTTACATAAAAATACCTGTCTTGGGCAGCTAATAATCTAATGCTCATATCTTGCTATGGTATGCAGTAGGTAGTATTTAACATGATTTTAAAAAAAAATCAGTCACCTTGGAGTCTGCTTACCAGACATGATAGGTATGCTAGGGTATTAAAAAGGGGACAGAACATTGATTTTGCAGTATCTATCTTTCTAGCTAGTTAATTATATATGGCAAACTTTCTATGTTTATATACAAATATATATGGCTAAATAAAGAAAAAGTGGACATTATTATCTGGGAAAAAATATTGAAATATGAAGGTACAATACTATTCAAATTCATAAGAATCTCACCTGAGCATTATCACATAAAATTATACTTCTCTGGAACAGATAATTACATATGAAAATTGTAAAACATATTGGTTCAGATTTTTGAAATTAGCAAAGAAAATCAAGCTTAGCTTGGAAAGACAATCACTATTGTTACCAGATTTGCCCATTACTTTGGGGTGTGCTCATTTATTAGGGATAGTTTCTAGGGTCTTGGTAATTCTGTCAATGTGCTGCTTGTGTTACTATACGGAGCTGTATCCCTCCCTTCTGCAAGCCCTCACCCCTAATGGAGCTATCTTGCAGGACTCAGTTTCAATGGGACTGGGTTCCTCCAGTCACCAAATCAGTTATACACACAAACACACACAAATTAATGTGACATGCCTGACCCAGCTGGGTTGATCAGCATGGACAGGCTGACACCCTCATATGCCAAGAATCAGTTCATCAGAGCAACAATAAACTGCAGTCAGACACAAGCACACAGGTAAACAGAATCCCTCTGAATCTGGCTGGGTGT
>NW_005842319.1:37965-41502 GCF_000455745.1 Alligator sinensis
AATTATTGGGGTGCTCATAACCTTTTGTGGAGAGGACTTCCACCAGTCGTCTTGGGAAAAGCATGACAACAGCTGTGATTAGGGCTCCAACAGGCTGGATGCTGTGATGAACCCTTTACCATTGTTCAAACGTTGCCCATACCCACTCTGACTCAGTCTCTTGCCTCAGCATTCCCTAACCCGGCAACCAAGTTTTAGTCAATCAAGTTTAAATAAGCCTCCCATAGTGGGACCAGGGAATGTACGGCCCGAGATGCCTATTAAACTTAGAGGTGCATGTGTGTCTGGGGGGCGGGGGGAGGGCGGGGAGTCCTTTGTAAAGCCAGATTAGAACTGGTCTGATAAATGCTGAGCTGGGTGTGTGTGAACATGGGTTGATTAACATTTGGAGCACAGATTCCCCATCATGCAGTGCTCCCCTGCTTCTCTGGTCCCAGAATTCACTGCAGTCTCTGCTTCAGGCTTTCTGTTCTCCATCTCTCATGTAAATGAATGGTCATCTGGTTCCATCTTGGATGCAAATGAGACCTAGTGCAGTTGTTTCACTCTTGTCACCCTTATCTGGAGAGTCTTAGGTGTGTCTCTCACTGCATCTTAATCAGTTTCATTTATGTAGAGGAAGGGGGGGGGTGAGTCCTTTGTGAGTCAGACAGGCTTTGTCCTGTGCCAGGGTTGCCCAAGAACATAGAGCTGAGACGTAACACTATAACAATAAAAAGAGTACAGTTTCTTCATAATTAAAGAAACAACAAAAACAGGTTACAATACTCCTAAACATGCCATCTCTGAATACGTATCCAGATCTTTTTCAACACAAACAGAATAATCTCATAAGAAACCATCCATTTTTCTTAAACATTATATTCTGGGATGAACTTTTCAGGCATAATGAAGGGATCTGGACATCTTAAATCTATAGGCAGCTTTGCCTATCTCAAACTAAATTTCCATATGTTGCAGTAGCCTCAGTTTCAAAATTCTTTAAGTATAAGGAATAGATTACTATGTTCTTGTCATAACCCAAAGGTATGATTTTGTGTGTGCTTCAGCACTAGAATTATTCCTGCCAAATTACAGCTTCGTTGCACGGTAGAGTTTTCTGCTGCAGAGGAGAACCCCGGTGCAAGGAAGAGTTTCCCACCTATTTGCAGCTTCCTTTGCAGAGTGCATTGCTCAAGTTGCAAGGGAAATGCACGGTGCAAAGAAGTTTCCGCCACCCGCATGCAAATTGGTTCCCCGTTATTGGCTAGTTCTAAATTATTCCCACGTGGCAGCTAACGATTGGCCTGTTAGCCGTATAAGAGGCTTGAGCGGTTTCCGCCCAAGCCGAAGAGGACTCCACATCCATCTCGTGGAGACTCTGGGTACACGGTAGGGTAATAGAAACCCTGTGTGAGATTCAGAGGAGTTTGTCGACCTGGTCCATCGCCCACCTCTTCCCGTCTTCGAGCAATAATTCTTTATAAGACGTATCTACGAAGTTCCTATTTTGGTGGCGCGCTTGTCCAGAGCATCCGGAGCTCTGTTTCCGTGGAGCCTAGCAAACTCCACGTGACCGTTCGTGTTGTTTTTGTCTGTAACCGCAACTCAAGCAAGTTTTCCAGCCTGCACCGCGACCATCTCCGGTGTAAGTAAACAATCTTTAAATCTACCGCTACGAGTCCGTGCTTAATTCTAGCTTGACGCGCTCTCTCTCCGACCCCGCGTGCCCGGGCTGCTGGCCACAGCCCGCGTGCAGCATGAAAAAGGGCCCGGCTCGTGCCCGGCCCGCACAGTTCTTACAGTGAAACATTTTGCAAAACTATTTTTTTAAGTTTAATTGTACTAGTTCTCTAATTTTACAAATCATTATATACCATACATAATAATTCATAGAGTAGATTTTATTTATGTTTTTTTTTTCTATAGCTAGTTAACTAGCTAGAAAGATAAACATAGCAAAATCAGTGTTCTTTTCCCTTTTCATCCTCTAGCATGCCCATCATGTCTGGTAAGCAGACTCCAAGATATGACGCACACAAGTCATGAAGAGATCCCTGCGTTAACTTTTAAGGATGCGGCTCAGGTACCAGGGGCAGTATAGTTAGTAACATTAATGTGAACTCTGCCTGAACTAATGTACCCTACTGTTCAGCAGATTTTGTTCAGATAGCTTAGGTAGTCTCTGCACAACAGTGCTCTCCACTGTGCTGTGTAGCCATTCCTCAAATAATTTTTATATAATTATTTGTATAATAATTTCTGTAATCTAATCACGGATGACTAGCTATGCATTAGGCCTGTGCTAAGTGGCTAATATTAGCTTTGGATTTGGATTTGGCTGATTCGGGGGACAGTGATTCAATTTAATTATTTGAATCACTGTCCCAAATCAATTTGGCTGAATCTGATTCAAAGATTAGGTCACCACCGAATCGGCCAAATCTCCAAATCGGCCCCATCCCCCGCCCACTCTCAGTGGATGCCCCACTCACTCTCCCAGTTCCTGGCTCTTAAAAAAAAATAAATAAAAAGACCCCCACTCACTGGCTGCTGCCAGATGGGAGGGGTGACCCCCACTAACTCCCATTGCCCCACATTACATAGGGGGGCTCTTTCACAAGCCCCCAGAAGCCCATATGGCTGCTGCAGCATCTGGTGAGTCTGGAGTTTTGTTTAGTTTTTTTTTAAAGAATTGGAAACTGGGCCAGGCGGGGCAGGCATGGGGGGCTGGGAGAGGGGGTGGGACAAGAGGAAGGGCTCAGGGGGGCTGGGGGAGCAGGCAGGGGATGCGTCCCTTCCCTCCTCCTCCAGCTCCCCCTTCCCCGCCCCTTACTTACCAGCATGGATTCAGATTCAGAGATTTGGCCAACAAATCGGGCCAAATCTCCTCCGAATCACATCAGCACCCAAAACTTTGCACAGCCATATTCTGCATTATATTCAACCATTGCTTCTCAACATGGGAAAAAACAAATTTGCTTTCAAACTTCTCTTAAGATTCTGAAAAGTACAAGGTAGATGTGTACTGCTGGCTAAAATAGTAAGGGGAGGTGGAAATAGGATGCACATTTTAATACGAAGAAAGCAGCATTAAAACGGGGTGGCTGGATTGCTTTAGGAATACACGTACTGTAGAAAGTCTGAGAGCACAGTCTTTTCTTACATGTAGTTTATTCTCCAATTATTTGAAGCTAGTGGGTAAAGTTGCCTGATATAAATGTGTGAGAGAGTTTCCACCATGTCATATACTTCTAAGTGTATTTTTATGATTTTTGTAGTGTGATAAGTGATAGGATGATTCAAGTGATGCTTTGGATATATTTTAAGCATTTACTGAAATGCTACAACTATATTTTCATATCTTTTAAGGTTAAATCTGTAAGCTTCTAAGTGAAGCCAACCTGGAAGGATTTTATCAAATCCAGGAAACGCCATCTCAGCAGCAATGTAACATAGATTAATACTTTTTAAAAATGACTTCCACTGTTTCACCATGGGTGTCCTACCTTGGTATTTTTACTACTTCTCCTCCCCCCCCCCCCCCCCCCCCCCCCC
>NW_005842319.1:41533-48692 GCF_000455745.1 Alligator sinensis
CCCCCCAGTTTATTTCAGCTGAGTTTTAAAAGTACTTTAAAATAACTTTTTGGATTTTCATTGGTATCGTGTTATAAAAATTCATCTGTAAAATTCTGGTCCCTCAAACAAAATGGATATAACCACATAGCAATGATTGCAGGATGTTCATTAAATCTGCACATTGAGAATTCCCTACAGGATAACCCTTTTCTTGGTCAGTAAAGCAGCTAAGTCTTTCCCAGTATCTACACCACCACCCTCATCCTTTTTACCCGGACTTCATGGAGAGTTCTGTATTCTCTTCATAATATGAACAAGAGGAGGAAGGAGAACTGGAAGTCCAAAGAAGGATTTTGTGAATAAGGAAGCATATATATCACTTCATTTGCTCATAACATTTACAAGTAAAGAAAATATACACTTTTTTATTCCTTCCTCATGAAATATCTTTCTAGTGAAAAATGGCTGTATTGAGGAGCTGCCCTTGACAGAATGCCATATAAGGGTGCAGGCAAATGTAACAATTGAACCAATCTCCCATTAAGTTTCCCCACACGTGCTGTCCTAGGGCTCCAGGTTGAACAGTCACCTTCTAGGCATTGGAGTGGTATGTCTCTGACACCAGGGAGTGGAAGTGAGCATCCAGCACATCATACCTTATAATCATTGAGTTGGGGGGAAATGTTTCTACCCACGGCTTCCAGCAACAGTCTCTCTGGGCTCAGAAAGAAACTGTAATGCCCTGGGTTCTTCTGCTTCACAAGAATAGGGCTGTCCCTAGGGGGGAGTGAATTGGGGCAACCACCCGAGGCCTCATGGTTGAGGGGCCCCACAGAACGGGGCAGAGCAGTGGTTCCATGTCCAGCTGCTTGCTACCCCCCTCCCACCACCACTGCTGCCAATGGTGGTGGCAGCTTCTTCAGGTTCAGGGCCTGTGGGATTGGAGCAGGGGCAGGGCCCCGCATGGGCTGATTTGCACCAGGCTCCACACCCTGCTTGGGTCACCTCTGCCCAGGAATCAGGCAAAAGCAAACAATCCTCATGAAAATACCTGTAGCATGCACCCAGCAACAGAAGTTTCAAAGCCCTGGGTTAATCTGCATCGCGGAGCTCAGTTGCTAATATAAAACAATTCCAAAATAAATACTCCCAGCCAGGGTTAGTTCTCACCCACTGGTCTTCCTTCAACATGATTTCTAGTTGCCTCCTCCAAATTCTGTATGGCCAATATGAATAACAACAGAAACAGAAGGTGGCCTTGTCTTTTTTTTTTTATTATTTATTTATCTCTGTCAAGCTTAGATGTTATTCCATTATGTAAAATGAAGGCCTTTGTACACACCACATTTTTTTGCCCTTTCTTGCACTGCAACTGTGTGACTGTTTACACAAGTGGGTTTTCCAAATGCTTTAAAAGTCTTTCTGGCATATTAAACTAAAACTTCCCAGACATAGTTTGGTTTGGCTTACTTGGAAATAAAGTGATGTATCCATGGATTCATTGCATGAAAGCACAAACAAACTCAAAGATGTGTAATGAGCATTTTTGTCCACCAGATGGCGTTGCAACTATTTTGTAGCTCACCCCTTCAAAATGCTTTCTCTTTTTTTTTTTTTTCTCTTGTGTGGTTTGCCAGCTCCCTGCTTCCATGGCTGTGTGGCAGGGCACAGGCATGGAGTGGGTGGGGTGCCTCAGGCTGGGGCAGGGGGGGCAGCACTGAACTGTCCTGCTCTCCTGCAGCTCCAGCCAGGGATTTGGCTTAATTCATTCAAAACCCTAGTGTGTGTAAACACAGATGTGACACTCCACAGCTTAATTCATTTGAAAATCTAGTGCTTGTAAACACAGATGTGATGCTCCAGAATAAACAAGTTTAAATTTTATAAAATGTATTTAATTTAATGAGGATTAAAATCCATGGTGAGTACAGGTGCCCCGAGTTAGCAAGTCCTAAGGATGACAGAACTATTTACTTGAAAATTATGCATGGCAGTCAGAGATTGGTCTGTACAAAATATATCCCCCCCCCCCCTTCCATGCTGCAACATTCTAATTTTTCTTTTGGCTCTTAATTTATAATGTACTAACCAAGAATCTGGACCCATAGTCTTACAAATGTTAACATTTGGAACTAAATAAAAATGTGGGTTTTTCTTTTATGTCTGTTTTTGTCTTTAATGTCTGGACCATACTAACATTTCCTTATGTGTTTTTATTAGGTTGACTTCATTCATATTCTAAGTGCCTCTCATTTTCCAGAAAGAAATATGGGAAATTGACTTAGTAAAATTGCCTCGAATTTTTTTACCAGTCTTATATATATAAGACTTATATAAGCCCATATATTTGAATCCTATTTGATCAGTATTGAACTTCAGGAAATCTGGATTTTGAAGGACTTTGTTTATTTAAACTACAAAACTGCCTAAACCAGACCCAGAACTGAGCATCTGGAACTGAGACCACTCCTAATACTGTGTCCCATGCCTCGCAGATGGCGTCTTATGCAGCGAAGAACTCCCCTGGCTGCCTACTGGGCAGAACTCTGCCCCATGCTGGGCCTCTTTCATAATGCCCCTTGCAGGGCCACACTCAGTCTATCCATTTTCTCAGCCTCATTCATTCTGTACCTTACTGGGTCGCATTCATACTGCCCCTCACTGTGTCTCACTCAGTCCACCCTACTCTACATAGTCCTTCAGGCCCACCCATGCTCTACTTTATGCAGTCCTTCAAGTTACATCTTCCACTCACTCAGGCCCAAGTCTGCACAGATCTTCAGGCCACCCAGGCCCTACTTTGCACCGGCTTCCAGGTGTACTGGCCAACACCGAGCCCTCCTGGGCCTCTGGCCCACTGTGGCCTCAGGTGCCTTGTGGTGTGCCTTGGCCCAATCCTATCCCCTCTATGAGGTAACCCACTAGGTTGTAGGGGATGAGGCTTTCTGGTGCCCTATCCTCACCTTTCACTGGGGAGGCACAGGTGTGTCATTTCGTAGGGGCTTCCCCACCACAGGCAGTCCCACCACACCATCCAAACCCAGCAGAGTCAAGTTTCAGGTATTACCCAGGGCCACCAGGAACTTCTTCCATCCCCATAGTTCCTACCCTAACCTTCAGATGTTCTAGGAGCTGCTTTCCACTGGCTCCCTAGATGTAACTGCCAGCTCTGCTTCTAAGACCTGGGCTTATACCCTGGCTTCTCAGCTCTTATCCAATCAGGTGGCCCCCTTGCGATCATGTGATCACTTAATTGGGCCTGACTGCACCTGCCAGCTGCTTCTCAAACTGCCTAAACCTCTTAAAGTGGCAGGCACAACTTGTCTTCTGCCACATACTCCATTAATTCAAGTTCCTCAACATATGACCTGGATATGCATTTGTTTAATATATGGCATCAAATAATAATAGTATTTAATCTTAACTTGCCTGTCTGATACTACAAATAAGACAAGCCAGTCAGTGATAATTTTAATACAGGTTCATGCCATTTTAATAAATATTATTATAATATTAAAATGAGGGATTATATAAAGCAAGACAGAATCTTTTCTGCTCTTACATTCAAGGTGGAAAATTAAACATTGGTATGGATAATGGTCTAAGAAAATGCTGACAGCATCAGTAGTATATTGTATTATCTCTGAGGGGATGGAGACAGATTATACCACCGAGCATAGCCATTTCCTATGACATCAGTTCTTGTAAGACAGCCTCACCTGCTTTGTATTTTCTTTATTTTTCACTGTTCAAATGGATGGGACAATTAGGCTCGGTGTTTATGTTTTCTCTAATTGTGCTCTTTATTCAAGATCTTAAATTACGGCTTAACTCTTTTCCTCCTCTCTTTTTTTTCCCCTCCCCAAGACAAATGCTTGTTGATCCTGTTAAAACTGTTCACAGTGATTGATATAGAGTGTTTCTGAATGCTGGAAACATATCTAGTAATTACCCTGTTCAGACATGAAGATTTTATTACTTCAAATTGCCTGGAATGATGTCAATTTATCAAACTTCCTCCTGCAAGAAGTTCATCTGTGCTGTAAAGTGATCACTTCTCTGTCTGTTAGGTTGCTTTATCTAATACAAAGGGTCCAGAGGGGATTTATCCACTGTCTTTTTCAACCTCATCCTCCCTTGATTTTGCCTGACCAATGTGGAAAAAATGAGACAGTGTTTTGCTACTGCCTTGTTTATTTTATCATCTTTCAGTGCAGTAGAGGGAGAGGATGTATAATTTGATTTGAAAGCCCAAGACAGTTTAAGCAACAGGGCTTCGACAGAGCAGCAGTAATCATGTCTGCTTACTGAGGTAAAACATGGTCTGTTTGTATTCCAGACAGAGGATTTCAATTATGCTTGTTTAAGACCAAAAGATTAAAAGCATAAAGATTCATTTCCCATTAAGCACCATCTTGGTAAGTCTTTAACAGAAGTATCAAAGTGTACTTTCTGGATATTTTCTTCTCTATTTAATGCTGCCAATGGAAAGAGATACTGTGATTGAAACATTTGTCTGCCTGTTAACATCACAGAGTGATCTATAAAATGAGGTTTAGCCTTTAGACCATCAACAACAACCTAATTTATCACATGGAAAGTGTAAGGCAAAAAGTTCAAAAGAAATCATCTTGTATCTAAATCATAAAAAAATGTGAATTGATCATTTCTGGCCTTCTTGCCATTTTAAATCTTTATGATCAAAGCATCTTAAAAAATTAAATATTTTTGTAGGGAACTATTTTTCAGGGGCATCTAGGTATCTAGGTAATTTAAAGTATTTGTAAGTTAAAGTGGAGAAATTCTGAAGCAATGTGAAACCAAAGGTCATTGTGTTCCATATTTGTTTAAAAAGATAATGATGCCAGCTGCTCAAATCTGAAAAGTGTTATCATGAAGGATTTTTTTATGGTTTTAAATGTCAATGTAGCATAGGCCCTTTCTATTGAGAAGCATATGGGTTTCCAATAAAAAAAATATTTCTTAGTAGAACTTCAAGAAACCATCAACTTTCATCTATTTCTTGTTTGTATCTTGATGGTACCTGTTTCAGGAGGACTAGGGTCACTGAAGATATGAAGAAAGTCTATAAGAGACTGAAGGTTAAGCAAGAAACAATTAAGCAAACAGAAAATGCTTTTAAGTTTCTGATCTATTTACAAGGTTCTTGTTTAACTAGAGGAACAGAAAACAGTCAATATTCTAACTTTCCCTTAACTATTCCCTTAATGCATTTTAACAATATACAAACAAAGAACAATGCATACGGGGCAGTTTGGTTGTCTCCAGAGCTCTCTGTCTTATTCTCCCGAGTGTAGTCTAATTCTTAAGATTTTTGAGCCTAACTGGAATCAGCTACCTCCAAATGTTGCAGCTCAAGGAGGAGCTTCCAGCTGGGAGGCTTAAAAATCCTGTTGGGATGTGATTATTTTGACTTGGGATACAAGTGCCTCTTGGCTTTGTCGCTGGCAAAAACTCTTGGGTACTTTTATCCTGGAACTGACTGTGTTCATGAGAATTAACAAAATAAATATCCCCAGTAGTATATTACTATGTGGACTAGAAGGGATAGCTGTCCTGGCCATTTCTTTGTTTCATTTGATGTATATGCTGTGCTTTCAGAGACTCAGGGCAGCTTTACAATAAAATAAAATAACTTTCTAAAACAGGAAAACTAGTTACAAAACAGAAGAAAATATAAAGCAGAACCCTACTAAATAATATCCCAACCTGGTTTTGTTTACTAAACACCTGCCTAAATAGAAAGGTCTTACACTGTTTCCAAAAGACATACAGGCTTGGCCCCTTGCAGGCCACAAGACAGACAGAATACCAGAGCTGAGGGACAACTACTGAGAATAACCTCCCATGTATAGTTGCCAACCAGGCCTGACCAATTGATGGTAATTCAGGAGGTTGCTTTAGGGGGATCTTGTTCCACATTAATTTTAGGTGGTTCCTGGAGGTCTTAACCCCTGGCTTGAACATACATTACTAGTTGAAACTAGGTTTAAGCACACTTCAGGCAGGGCAGCTTAAAGTTATGCCACTCCAGGGCAGGTTTATCTCTGATCCGTGTAACCCAGCTCGTGTTCCATTAATGTGTGGCTACTCCCCACAGATGAGCTGCCCAAGTTGCAGTCTTTCAGCCTGCCCAAATGTGGTGTCCTCTCCCTCACCCTCCTCTTCTGTGTGGACAAACTTTCCATCCCCTGTAGATGGTTCTGGCACCAGGACAACTCCCCCTTCCACCCCCAGGGGTGTGACTTTTCCATCCCCATGAATGCAGCCCCATGAAAGTGGCCTTCAGAGTTCTTGCCAGCTAGCCAGGTGACCAGGCACAGATGGGTCCAGAAGTGGGGTTAGGGGGGTTGGGGGAACAAGGTAGGACAGATAGGGTCCCCATGAGCTGGGGCTTCCTTCCCAGGGCAGGGGAAGTAGCTCCCCCAAAGTGCCTTGCCTCATTTCTCCCACCTCCTAGTCACCCCAGGAAGCATAACAAGCACCCCTCACACTCAAGTCCTAAATCCCAATTTATTAAAACATGAGGCCTTTTTAAATTTACTTGGTCTTTATTTCTTTTTAAATTCTTCTTTATTTCTTCTTCTTATTTTATCCTTCAATGACTAACTTCCTTTCTTTTATCACCCTTCCCCTACCCCATTTCCTTTCTACCTCCCATATCATTACCCACCCCTCTCCCATTAATTCTCTGTCTCCCACCTCCATGTTCCTTTCCCCCACCCAAGCCATCTCCCACACCCCCCTACCTAGAACAGGAATAGAAATCTGCCCTGGCTCATCAGCCCTGGTAGTGGCAACTCACAGGTAAGGGGCAGTCAGGAAAGGTCTTAAGCCTTAAATTTTCTCCAAATTTGAGCTAGCACTAACACAGATCAGTATATGAACAGCTCAAGGAGCAATGTTTAACAAGGCTCAGTATTGCAATGGAGTCTAAAGGAGAAAGAGGGATTTAGAGAAAAGGTCCTAGGGGTTACAGCGGACAATAAGCTAGATGTTAAGTCAACAGGATGCCCTTGTTGCCAAGAAAGCTAACAGAATACTGGGCTGCATTAGTAAGAGCATTGCCAGTACATCAAGGAAAGTGATTATTCCCCTTTATTTGCAACTGGTAAGGCCACATCTGGAGTACTGTGTCCAATTCCCCCCCCCCCCC
>NW_005842319.1:48723-93711 GCF_000455745.1 Alligator sinensis
ACTACAGATGTGGACAAATTGGAGAGAGTTCAATGGAGGGGAATGGAAATGGTCAGGGGGCTGGGATACTTGACTTCTGAGGAGAGACTGAGGGAACTGGGCTTATTTAGTCTGCAAAAGAGAAGACTGAGGTGGGATTTGATAGCAGCCTTTAATTACTGGAAGGGTGGTTGCAAAGAGGATGGAACTAGACTTTTCTCAGTAGTAGATGATGATAGAACAAGAAGCAATGGTCTCAAGTTGCAGCAAGGGAAGGTTAGGTTGCATATTAGGAAAAACTCTCTCACTAGGATGGTAGTAAAGCCCTGGAACAGGTTGCCTAGAGAGGTGGGGGACTCTCCATCCTTAAGGTTTTTAAGACCTAACTAGACAAAGCCTTGGTTGGAATGATCTAGTTGGGGATGGGCCTGGAATGGGTAGGGGCTTGGACTAGATGACCTGCTGAGGTCCCTTCCAACCTTAATTTTCTATGATTCTACAAAAGGTCCAAAGAAATGCATAACCAGTACACTCATTAAGAAAAACATTTTTAAAGTCAATTTTATTAAGAAGTTGTACAATATCCCAGGATCATAAATCTGGCATGAGTTTCAGCTAATAGTTGAATCTTGTAACTTTATGTAAGCAGCATTTCTGCTGTTTTTGTATTCTATTCCATCCTCCCCAATTTTTAAGAAATTTGATTTTTAGGGCTCATAGAGCACACTGAATATAAGCAACTTCTCAATAACATTGTTTCTCAAGACCAGGCCTATTAAAAGCCAGATCTGTGTCCCACATGCAGTCCAGAGCATTGCTCAGTATGACTTTCACTAGCAGTAGATTTTTATATCATATATGGCCTGACACAAGGGCTCTGCTAAAAGAAGCATCCTCAAATGGAGCTCTTCTGAGAATCAGTCTCCCTTCTACTTGTCTCATCTTTTTTCTTGGCTCTAATTATGGGTTACAGAGACAAAAAGTAGGGTAGAAAGGGACCAGAAATAAATTCTGGTAGGATTTATGAAGGACATGTGCTGAAACTTATCTCTATGTATCACATCCTTGCTAATTTGACCTGCTCACTAAAGAAATTTGCATGGCCCTGTCCTTGGAAATTAGTGAGGGAATTCAAGAATAATCCTATAACTGTAGGTATATGTTTCTCTCCGCCAATATCATCTTGTACACTTAATTAATTACATTTTTTAAACATCCTGAAAGTTTCAATAGAAGACATTTAAAATTAACAGAATTTAAATTGTCTTTCTGATTTGTTTTTGTATTTCCTCCCAACAAAAGTATTACGGAAGCATTGATTGTTTAGCGGTACAATGCCTACCTCCTCTGGAGGAGACCTGGTAGTTAGATTTTTTTTAATTATTTTTTTTACCCTTGGAAACTTTCAAAAGCAGATTACACAAACACTTGGATATAATTAGTTTAGTCAGGGGACTAAACTAGTTGACTGTATGAGATCCCTTCCAGAACTTTGGGCACTTTTACATATGCTGTGGGGATTGTGGGGGTAGGAGGTGGTGCTTTAGAGCAGCTCTGAGGGCTACTCTAATTAAAGTCTTGCAGCATCTCATGTAACAGTGTCACTACATTCAAAATGGCAGTGGGGGTGCTTGAACAAAAGCTCATTTTGAAGGGACACTGGAGCATGGTAATTACCAATTAATCGAGTCTGCTCTGATGGGCTGTAATTACAGCGTGTCAGAGCTGGCTCCACACATATGTACAGGCACCCTTACTTTCCTGTGATCCTGTGATAATCAAGGTCCTAGTTCATAATTAGATCTCCTTTTGCTTTACTGTGTGCGTGTCTACATGAAATGCTTTACTGTGCAGTAGAGCAAATTACTGCATAGCTAGAATCACCATCTACACATGCAGACCCTTACTGCACAGTGATTTGCTGTACTCAGCAGTTAATTTGCTACCTGTAAATACAAGTACCAATTACCTGCCAAGTAATTATTGAACAGTAAAGTACATGTAGACGGATGACTGGGAGTGAATTTTCTCACAGTCAGCAGGGCAGCAGGGGGCAGGAGATTCCTCCCTTCCCCTGGGAGCTGCCTCCTGCTCTGGAAGCAGGGAGCTCCCAGACCCCACTCCATGGTTGTGAGACAATAGCTGTATCAGTGCTGCCTGCAGAAAACATTTTTGTACTTTAAAATGTAAATATTTAAAGTATGCTCAAAAGTGATGGAAGCAAATAAAATAAATATTTTGGAGCATTGTTTAGAGAGGTCAATTAAATGTAGCAGTAGTAGTAACACTGGGAACATCTACATGTTCAAATTCTCCTAGGGATTTCTGCCCAGCTGGGGGATCACTGATAGCTGCTTTACTAGCAGATCAGGGCAGGGGACTTGGATCTGCCTCTGCCTCTGCCTTGCAGGCCTTTCCAGGCCATTGTCTTGTCCTGGCAGCAGGCATATCCCAGTGACAGGGAGAAATCTCCCAGCCCCCACCAAGAGATAGCTGTCTCTTGGCACCATGCTCCCCACCAACCCATGGGCTAGCATCCACAGAGAGCCTAGAGCTCCCCGTGGCTGCTGCAGGGGGCAAGTGCAAGGCCAGAGGGGCTGAGAGTAGACTGTTGCCGGGAGCAGCAAATCTGCTTCCAAATAGGTGCATGTATAGACACCTGCCCAGGGTGGGTTTTACTCCAGAGCAAATTAGACTGGAGTAAACCCATCCAGCAGCATTTGCATGTGTAGATGCATCCAGTATTACTACAACTCCTACACTTAATTGGCCTCTGTAAACAGTGCCCCCGCAATTTTTTTTATATTTGCTTCTCTCAGTTTTGAGCATACTTTTAATATTTATCTTTTAAAGTACAAAAAGAGTTTTCCACAGGCATCACTGATACAAGCTGTCTTGCATGAGTAGCTCTTGAAGGGACGACTGCTGGTGTGTCCACTGTTACTATCAGATTGCTTAGCATAAAAGACACCTACTACTGAGGAAGAACATGTTATCATTGTTGACTGCCAAAGTGAGAGAAACAGTGACACCAAACAACTGAACCGTCTTCTGCCCCCTGCCCCCTCCCCGCTCTAATAGTCCATTAAGTCCCCTGAGAATACTGAAAGACCAAAGCTTGTTGCAAGTCTTACAAAGGTGCGAAATTCACTGTGCATAAAAGTTTTTCTGAACATCCCTCTATAGTTGAAATAACTCCCAACTAAAGAATGCCCTAGAGAAAAATATACACCATTTGGCCATGTGCCATTATTGCGGACAAAAACTTTAGTTCAGTTATTGTCATGTAAATGCTTTGTTTTTCGTTAAGCAAATAGAGCCATATTCTAAAATTGGGCAAAAAGTTCTTTTGTGATCACGCGTTGCTTAGATACAAGTATACTACTTTTGTAAGTTTTTTTTTTAATGTTTGTTTGATTAAACAGCTATAAACTTTTAGATGGACATGGATCCTGATCCTGGGGAAAATGATGTACGTGTTTTTCACTGAGAGTAATCCTTTCTTTAGTCCCCAGTGAAATGTCTCAAATTCAACAGTGTAGGTCTTAGTAGAACCAGAATTTCATCTTAATTTACACCTAGCTTGACTTCTGCATTGTCTGGTTGTAAGTTGAATGAAGTGAGTCTGATCACCAGTTTTCATACATTTAAAAACATTTTTTTTGTTAAACTGATGCGACTTTTGTATGTGCACATGATATAAACAAAATCATACCTAAGATCATAATGATTTTATAGAAACAATATTAAGGATATTCCCCTTGAAATTTACACTTGCACATGTGCATGCACACACACACACACGTTCAGCAAAGAAAAAAAGATTAATCTCAGGATTAAATTTAGTGAAATAAAAAAAACAGAGCAAACATTTCTTTCTTTCAAATTGTGTAGCAAACAGATCTAGAGAGGTTTTTTTTAGGGCCTTTTTTGCCATTTGGCAAGGACAATTTCTGAAGAGGAAAAATATATATAAAGCAGCTACTGAAAAAAAAAAACTTCAGGAAAACTCTGTTGGAAATGCATGTGTTTCAATAGTAGATAAATCAAGATTATTTTTAACAATAAATGTCAATAGTTCTAGTCACCTGCCTGTATCTGTTGCTTAACACACCACCTGCTACCAGGCCCTCTGAGGGCTAAAGAGTACTCCAAGAGGGAACAATAAATCAACAGATGGACAACTTTGTGATGACATTTTCATCATATGAGTTGGAATCTTGAAGCTTATAACAGACTCTCCACCTTTACTCATCAATAATTTTCAAACATCATCTTCAATATATGATGTGGGTCTGATGGATGGAGAAGTGATGCCGAATTTAACTCTCTCATCCTGGTTGAATTGCTCCTTGGCATTGGTATACGAAAATAAATGTAAGAGTCGCCCCTGAAAAAAGCAGTAAGTGTTCTAACATGCAGCCTCTAAATATTTTATATTTAGAGTGCCTTTTTCATTAAGACTACACTTTTATTTCCTGACATTGAGAAAATGGATCAGTATCATCACTTTAAAAAATTCTGCTTAAATGAAGATTTTGAATTGCTGCCAGGACTGAATAAAAAATCCCTGCAGAGGAAACACTATAAAAATCAATAGTATTCTTTCCAGGGAGAGAGATTTCTCTGGCCATGTCTACTTGCATTTCACTATCATACATTTTTTGTGGTTTTAAAACTTTTCCCCCCTTTTATGAAAGCAATACCTTGTACCTGGCAAACATAAGAAGAGTTGTACGAGATTACACAACCAGCATAATATGGGAACTACTTAAATTATATTTCATATTAATTAAGCAGAAATGCTTTAAAATATTTCTCTGATCTCTTCAACCATGGAAAAATGAGGATTAAAACAATTGTGGTGATTTTTTGAATAGTGAAACAGTTTTATGTAGCATTTTTTGCTCTGATTTACAGTGACACACTTTCCTTTTTTCCTGTCGATTCAGTGGGAATGAACTAGTCTAAAGAAGAAATTTACATGAATGGGCTGATGAGCTATGGTAAGTCTTGAGGTTTTGTGGCTCTGAAATGTTAAGATTCATTCTTTTTTTTTTTAAGATGGAAGGAAAATCTTTCTCATAGTTATGTAACAAGTTTGTAAAGTTCCACACGAAGAAAGAGCCAATGTCATATGGAATGGCTTGCAAAACATGCAGCGAATCCAAAATGAAAGTAATGGAGAAGAGTATTTTCCCAATATGTTTAACATAGGAGGGCCTCATCACATGTATATGAGAGTTTAATTACTTTCATAGCAATAATTTTAGTCTTCTAGACCTTCCAGAATCTCTGTGCAAAGTTGGTATATGTTATGAAAGATCATCAAGATGCAGTTGTATTGTTGTGACTTTTGCACTGTAACTTTTGTATGTCTTGATTTTTGTGTAAAATCAGAAGTTACAGGGCCTTTTTGGGGAACTATATGCCAAATTCCAGATTCCACCTGAATTACATTCAAAACAGAACAGGCCTTAGAGTAGTGTTTAACTGATCTGTGTTGTATCTGTTGCCTGTATTGAACACTGTATATGTTATAATACTTTAACGTGCTTCACAATAGCTAAATAATCTAACATGAAAGATAAAACACAATACATCCCCCAGTGATTTTAAAGTAGTTACATTATGGATGAATTTGACCATATATGTCTAATGAAAAAAAGCGAACAATTCCACATTAGTCCACAATTTCATCTACCAATAGTGACAGTGTCTACCAGTGACAGAGCAAATAACAGAACCATACAGTTAAATCAACAAGGAAAGCTGTTTAGTTAATAACAAAAACACACTTTCTTACAAAGGCAGCTGTTTACTGTGACAGCCACAATTGTGCACAAAAAATGGAACTGTGTGGGAGAAACAGTGATGAAAATATCATTTTGCTTTACAGATGTAACAGCCTTTTCTACCACTGTTTGCTGTCTCTGTTGGCAAGTGTGATCTTGTGCAGATGTTCAACTGTGAAGTTAAGGTAGTGAAGGATTAGTGATCAGATGGGTTTGAGTCTGGGTGTAGAGATCCAAATCTGAGCACATTAACAAGCTGGTCTTCAACTCCTCTGAGAATAGTGAGATACTGCTATGCAAAAATTATTTGTATTTGTGTCTAGAACTTAAGAAGATTTGAACTTTGGTGTCCTAATTTAATTGTATTGTTGTTCTTTTGTACAAATTTGCACTAGCCAATTTAGACTTTAAGTCAAAGTCTCTTTATGGCCTTGATGCAAAATATCCACTCAATATGTGCTTACATTGCATTGAATTCAATAGGACTTACACTTTAAGTATAAACTTTAAGGGCTTCCTTAAATAAGATTGTATTCTTAAATCAAACCTTCATCTACAATAGAGATAGATAGCCTTTTACTAATAGTGGATCAGAACTTGCAACTCAGCCACTGCTGCAGGCTGACAATCCCCTGCTGCAGCCCCAGCCATCCTTGCTCTGTGTGATGGAATGCTTTCTCACCCTCACTATTGCAGTCTCCACTGAAAAATGTACCATCAGAAAGGCATACTTGGGGATGATTTGGAGCAGCTAATTTGGTGGCAATAATAAGCAGTAGGGCTGTATGAAACTTCAGTCCCTGATTCAATTCAGTGGAGATTTGGCCTGATTCAGTGGCCAAATCTCCAAATGTGAATAAAATCAGAGGGCCCTTTAATCTCTCTGAATCAAATCAGAACCCTCCAAATCAATTCGGAGAGATTCGGAGATTCGGACATAGACACAGCTTTAAATGTTTTTTTCTACATACCTCTAGGTAGCAGGGGCTCATGAATGCTGAGATGCTGATCTGCATGGAGTGTCCCACAGAAGCACAGGGGGCTCCCCAGTGTGCTCAACAGCAGACTAGAAGCAGTTCCCCTGCAGCCAATCACAGAGCCAGGGATGTGTGTGTGTTGGAGGGGGCCCTCAGCATGCTTCCTAGCAGACCCGGAAGTGGAGGGCCTGCGGGACGCTCCATGCACCCCAACATCCCAGTGATCATGAGCCATGCCTGCTACCTTAAGGTATGTAGAAAAAACTTTTAAAGCTGTGTCTGTGTCTAAATTGCTGGTTCTCTGAATCAGCATTGAATCTTCAGATTTGGATTTGGCCAAATCAAATCAGGGACACACAGTGATCTGAATCAACTAATATAATCACTGTCCCTGATTTGGGCCAAATCCAAATCCGAATTGAATAAGGCCCACTTTGCACACCCCTAATAAGCAGAGGCTGCATTAATGAGTCATGAAACAATCTTCTACACACATCAAGAATGGTTAGAGAAGCCATATGGGATCAGCATGACTTAGTAAAATGTGAAACAGGTTGGACATTTGTAGGCTGGATCTCTTCATAGGCAGGATCCATCCCATGGACCATAGTCTGCCAATCTCTCACTTACAAGGCATAAAGAAAAGTCACCTGATGGACAAGTGCATGAGTACAGGTTAGGGATGTTCCTAACTTTCCAGTAATCAAATCAATAGTTTTTTAAAGATATCAAAGCAACTCCTGACTAACGACTAGCCTCACCACTAATTGGTGAGACTAATTCAGGCCCTTTGAGTCATTAGAGCCTATTACATATCTGAACAAATTTTAAGCAGCAATGTTGTTGTTTTCCCTTGATTTATTAAAATTATTTCCATAGAACTACAGATAAGTTGAGCTAGAAAGGCCCTCAGAAGGCCATCTAGTTCAACACCCTGCTCAGGGCAGCATCATCCCCATCTAAGCCATTCTGGACAAGTATCTTGTGGTGTGTCTACATGTGTCCCTATGGCACCTTTGTTATCGTGCCATTTGGAAGTACTAAATGACGGCGCAGTAACAGCCTGTACTGTGCTGTGCACAGTTATTTTTAGTCGCTGCGTTGCTGTAGCAATATGCTACAATGAGGGAGTGCACTGCTATGGCAACATAGCTGCAGCATCATGGTTTGTGATTGCTGATGCTGTGTCACCGTAGCATGTTGCTACGGTGACGTAGCATCATGTGTAGACGCACCCTGTGTGACATACTCTTTAAAGCTTCCAAAGATAGAGATTTACCTGTCTAGGTAAATGTATAAATGGCTATTTGCAAGAAAACAAAACATTCACAGCACAGAGATAGTTCGGTGATACCAGTCACCCCTCCAGAAGACCATGAAACTTTAGTCAAAATTCATACTTCTGCTGATTCACACTGCAGCTGAATTATGTTGAATACTATCAAGTGGAAGGTCATAGATTCATAAGGGTGGAAGGGACCTGGGAAGATCATTGGGTCAGGCCCCTGCACCAGGGAGGAAAGACAGTTAAAGTAAGTAATAACTTTCATTTCAAGTAGCTACAGCCCTGTCCTTCCTCGCAACACAATCCATTTATGGCTTTGACCTGGGAAGATCATCAGGTTCAGGCCCCTGCTTGCAATGGCTTGCAACACAATCCCTCCTGTACAAGGTATAGCCATCTATACCTGTGGTCTGGTCATAGGTGGAGTCCCGCCATGTCTTCGTTATCCCTATGAGATCATACTCATTTTTGCTTAGCAGAACGGCTACTTCCTCCTGTTTGTTCCCCATGCTCCTGGCACTTTTGTACAGGCAACTAAGCCTGGCATCAGAAGTCCTGGGCTTCCCTGTGCACTTAGAGTCCCGTCCTTGAGCTGCAGTCAGAGTAAGTTCCCTTGTGTTATCTGACCTACTGATTCTGTGGTTTTAACTTCCTGGGCTTGCACTGCTGATTGTCCTCCCATCCTTGTCAAGTAGGTCAGCCATTCTGGCTGAGAAGAGCTTCTTTCCCATCAGAGTGAGATGGAGACTGTCCCTTCCCAACAAACCACTGCCTCTTTCTCTGAGGTGTGGACTGTGAAGAAGCCAAAGCTTTTGTGATGGCACCAAGTCTTCTGTTCACTTATTTTCT
The DNA here is from genome assembly GCF_000455745.1 of Alligator sinensis. NCBI lineage: Eukaryota > Metazoa > Chordata > Crocodylia > Alligatoridae > Alligator > Alligator sinensis. Next base: position 57,609 of record NW_005842319.1, read on the forward strand.
ACATCTCTCCCTTCTGTGCCCATGACCTGTAACTGGGAGGATCAAGGATCCCAACCCTATGCCCCCAACCCTCTGAACCCAGCCCCCAGAACCCTGTAGTCACTCATGGCCCAGCCAGGATTGCTCTGAGCTGTGTCATTTGTGCCCACATGAATGAGGAGCATGGGTAGTGGTTGGAGGGCGGGACAAGTTTAGGGATCCTTTCAGCTACATTCCAGATACAGGCCCCTGGGAGGCAATCAACCTCACAGACTAATGGGTCAGGGTAGCAGAATGCACCCTCTGTGTCCCTCAAGAGGGAGTCTCCCACAATGACCACTCTGAGTCTCTTCTTAGGGGTGATTGCTGGTTGCCTTCTTTTCTCAAGTGCTGAAGCCGGCGGCTCTGCTGCCTTTGCTGATGCTGCAAGGAGTTTGCATCAGTCAGGAAGTTCCAGGGGGGTGGTGACCCTGCTGCAGCATGCTTTGGAGCTGGAGATGACCTACGTCCAAGTGACCCCTGCCTGGACTTCATGGTAGCTCCTTTTGTCCTCCCTCATCCTGCCAGCCATCCTTGCTGTTCCCTCATCATTCTTCTGGCAAAGACCTAGCAGTAGATGTCAGTCTCCTCTTTGCCATCCCTGATGGTACACAGCCTTTGCACTGCAGCCTGGAGCTCCCTTATCTGGCACCCTGGAGACTCAAATGCGTAGCACAATCCACAAGGGAAGGTGTCTTTGCTCCTGATCCCAGGTGCCTGCATTCATGCCAGGCAGCCCAACAGCCGACAACCATTGGCTCCATCTGGGTGGAGTCCTCAGTGGTACCAAAGGCTGGGGCTCCAGCTATGCGGGGCTCCAGCTATGGGGGATCTTCAGAGTACAATGCGTCCCCACCACTGCACAGGCAGTAGTCCAGGCTACTGCTGTGTTGTCCCTTCTCTTCAGGCTCACTACCTAGAGCCTCATGCCCCTCCTGCTCGTTCTCCTGCACAAACTCCCATACTAACTCGCTCACCCAAGCCCGGAAGCATGCCTATTTGCATGGTCTGTTCACACAGCTCTGGTTGTGCAGCTCCCTAGGGTGGCGGGGCTAAGTAGGTGCCCATTGCTCTCCCTAGCTCCCCTCAGCTGCCACTCACCTGCCGCAGCTGTACCGCAGCTGCACACATGTTTTTTACTAGTCATGGTTAAGCTGTGGCCACTCACCTGCACTTACCAAACACACCACACACACCTGCACTGGTCACAGGTCCCTCCTCCAGAGCCCTTGCTTACCTCCTTGCTCTGCACTGAGGAGGTGTCAGGGTCTGCTGAGGACCCACCAAGAGTCTTCAGTCATGGGGCACAATGGATGTGAATCCATGCATCTCCGACAAGACAGCCGGTCCCAATTAATTGTGCTAGTTAATTGTGCCATTTAATTCACCTGTCTTAGTTAACTAAGACCGAATAACTTTAAAAACCCAAAGACTTTTTCTTTAAAAGTCCCAAATCAATAAGTCCTTTTTTGTTTAGATACTTTTGCTTGAAGTAAGATTTACATGCTTTAAAATTGATGCACCAAGCAATAAAGAATAAAAATATAGTGTGCCAAATATCTATGCATAAGTGCTTATAACACTGCTAAAACACATGCTTCTGAACTTTTTTATTTACCAGTTTATTATGTTACAACTCAAATGTGTATTTCATCTGTATAAATGTATCAGCAAAACAGGGAAGTAATTAGAATGAAAAAAAGGGGAGTGGTGAAACAATTTTGTAATGAAGGAAATATTAATCACCTAGGTAAAAAGAACAAATGCATATCAACATTTTGAAAAAAAAATTACATTGATTAGATTTAAGAATAAACCTTCCTCTAGATTTCAGATAGATATCACAACAGCAATAATGTTAGGAACACCAGTCATTGATCAAAACTTCCTTTTTGTAAGGTGCTGAACACAAACTAAAATGACATCCCCTTTCTCAAGAAACTTATGCTCATAAATCCCAATTAAAAGGCAACTAATTAAAAGTGGATTTTTCTTAAGTCTTCCTATAGCCTCCCAGTGGAATAACCTTGTGATAAACAACATGATTCAGTAAAATTCAGAAAAAAAGATTTAGAAACTCATGAATAATACCTATAGCTACATGAACTATAATAAACATACAAGGGCAGTCAGTCATGCTTCAGGGAATAAACCAGTCACTATCTGGGATCAGGAATAAATTGTTTTCCAATGGAATATCACACTTAAATACATCATTGGGAAATTATTCCTTCTAGAGTTATTTATTGTCTATACTGAATTAGATGGACCATTGTTTTTTGGGTTTTTTTCTGGTCTGGAAAGCCCTGTGATCTAGTGGATGGTTAACTCAGCCTTCATGCTATATAGCACAGCAAGGATGCTTGCTTGGTAAATCATGGGTTTACCACAATTCTATTTCCTCTCATCCAAATTGTGTTCTTTAAGGAACTAAATTAAGTGCCAGTCAGCACCTTCTAGATTATTCTGCTGCATAGGACAGAGAAACCTGCATTTTTCTCAATCATCATAATGGCTCTCTTCCTCTGATGTTAGGGCATGGAAAGAGACATTGTTTCTTAATGATTTAGAGCCCTGCCTTAGAAGATATCGTCTATTTAAGAAAGAGTTTCCTGTTCACAAAGAAAAAAAAAAACAAAGCAGAATCTTGGATCTTAACATGCCTGATGTGCATGTTTTCAGTGGGTGGTCTGAGGGAAAAGACTGTGAAGTGTTGCAGAAATCTTTTGGCCACCTCTGCCCAAGCAGGAGAGGGAATCTGAACAGCCCTCTCATGAGAAATGAGAATGGTCATTGAAGGACAGACAAGTGTATATATTTTTGAGACCAGTGAAGAGTTAAAGAGAGAATAGCTTCCAGAAGGCAAGGCATTGAGACTAATCTTACAATTTCCTAAGACCTTGACCTTGGTTCAGAATTGGACAGAATCTGCCAAAAGACAAAAAACAAGACAAAATAAAAACCCTAAAAAGCAAACAAAAAAGCCAAGAAACCCCCCCAAAAGACAAACAACCCCCTTTTCCCTCTGTCCCTTCATTGACCCTAAAGCTATATGCAGGGATGGATGACTGATGTTTTTAAAGTTAGGTGTATAAATTAGATCCATGCATTTGAAAAGGTGTGCCAAACCTTTTTTTTTAAGTCAGACTGCAGCTTTTTTGCTTGTGTTTAAGCCTTCTGTGCACCCAGAGCATGATAAGGCCACTTTCTGATACCATTACCCATCTTGAGTAGTATCTTTCTGCAAATATGTTACTCCACATTGATTTTAATAAGACTATGTGAGAAGTAAATTTTTTCTCAACAAAGTATGACGATCAGAAGCTGATCCGATTTCAGTTACAACTCAATCTGGAGGAGCATATTTGGCTAAATAAAATGTGAATAAAATACACTACTTTGCTATGAACAAAATGTTTCACAAAACACATCAATGTTTTCACCAGGAAAGCTGTTTTGGTCCAGAGTCCTGGGGTCCCTTTTGATAAGACATAGAAGGAAATAATCGGGATCTTAATCAGAATTGAAAAGCTTAGGTTTTCAAGGTGGAAACAGACACATTGACACAATTTTGTTCCACAAAAATCTTTAAAAGGTTTTGTTTTCATTCCAATGTGGAATGGAAACAAATTTTGAAACCTTGAAAGTTATTGTAAAATTGAATTGTCCTCTAGACAGCTCTAGTAATAACTGTAATGCTGCCAGCAGTTTAACTGTGAGTCTTTATGTTTTCTCTGAGCGTATTTTATTCAGCAACTAGTGCCTACTGTCATGGGAATTGGCATTGTTTAAGTGTGATATTGTTGTGGTACTTTTCTCCTATTACGATACCACTACATTCCCCCTCTCCCCAAGTAAAGAGCATCTCACTAGCCATGGATGAATTCTAAAGAAAGAAATACATTAATGATTATTCTCTGTCTAGCGCACTGCTTCAAGCTCAATTATTTACATGGGAAATTCAGTGACTGTTTTAAAAACAGCCCTTTCTAAGATTATTTCTATAGAAATAGCTTGTATCCCTCAGCCCCTTTGATAATGTTTATGATTCATGATTTTGAAGGTTAAGAAAGCAAGTGCTTCTATGCATGCCATAAATTAAAGCCATCTGTATAGAATTCATGACTTTGGTTTCACACAGTGGAAAAAAGGATGCTGTCATTGTCTCTGTCCTTTGCAGGCTGAAGTTGATGTGTAACAGCAGGTGCCTTTGAAAGAAATGTTGTTGGCGCTTGTAAAGGCAGACTGCCCAAAGCTGCCTCCTTTTTATTTAGGGAAAGGCCATTGTTTCTTTTGATGCCAGTCTGTCAGGGGAAATCTTTGCAGAATTGCTCAGGCAGATTAAATGGCACAAAAGGTTTAAGAAACGTGGCTGCACTGGAGAGTTCATGGACATCACAGGTCAGTGGGCATACTTAAATATAGTCATACACTTGAGTACTGTCTCCATAATTGCCCAATTTTGTAAAGTGAGATCACTTTGTGATCTTTATTTTTGGTTCTTCCTTTTCTTGTTTATGCCTGTGTTTGATGTGTAAAAAGCAAACCAATAAATAAAATTAAATAAAAAACTTCCACTTCAGGAACATATCTAATTATAGATGTTTTACTCTATATGCATAACAGTAAGGGACTAGATAACAAAGGGAATATTTTATGTGTAAGGTGTACTCAGTAAGAGATCTTTAAAATGGAACTCTGAACAATACTGAAATATTGATAATAAAGTTGTACTGAACCTATTTCTGTAAACCTCATAACAATGTATAAGATTCCACATTTGTTGCCCCCTTTTGCCAAGTGATGGACTAGAAAATATAAAAGTGTAGTAGCAAAACTGAGCCCATTCACAGATAATTATAAACAATCTAAACATGCAACTTTTCAACTTTTCATAAATTCATAGATATTAGGGTTGGAAGGGACCTCAGTAGGTCATCGAGTCTGACCCCCTGCCCTGGGAGGAAAGAGCTCTGGGGTCAGACGACCCCAGCTAGGTGCTTGTCCAGTCTCCTCTTGAAGACCCCCAAGGTAGGGGAGAGCACCACCTGCCTTGAAGCCCACTCCAGATTCTGGCAACCCTTACTGTGAAGTTCTTTCTGATGTCCAACTTAAACTAACTAAACAAACTAAACTTTTAACTTAGATTTCTTTGTAGATTTTCATGTATTCAAATTCACAATTCTAAGCAAGCAAAAAAATAAAATTGCTGTGCATTTACTAAATCTCTGTGAACAATGAGACTCAGACTTGAAAAAGAAAGATGTTGAAGATGGCAGAACTTGCAAGCATAACTTGAGGCCACCAGTGTTGAAGCAAATCCAAGCTAACTTCTATCTGGTGCCTCCAATTTATCCAAATGAAAGAGAATTAAACCTTATTAGAAATATACATTACCAGGCTCTCTGCAGTCTGGTCAGAAATGGGAAATTTCATTCTGAGGAAAAGTCCTGATTTAAAAAAAAAATGCTCCAAACAACATGAAAAGTCAAATTAAGAAATTGTCCAGGGGGAGGGGGAGGTTCAAAACATTTTTCATCCATATAGAAACTTTACTACAAATTATTTATCTATTTATCCTATTGATAAATAGTTTCAGATTCTATATGACAATTAATATTTCATCAGTAAGCAATATTTTAAATGTAATTAATATAAAGTTTACAGTCAGTGAATAACAATGGCAAATGTGAAAGAAACTCTTTGAATCCAATTGAAACAAATTATTGAAATGAGAATCTTTTATTGAAACATTTTAACCTTTCTTTCTTGAAAATGTTGTCAAAAAAGAATGCAATACAGGAAAAAGAATCTGATTTTTCGATTGAATACTATTCTGGCAGTTTGTTTATAGCAACTCAGATGCTCTTCCCTGGACGTTCTGACCTCAGTTTCTCAAAAAAGTCTGTAACCTAACTCAATCTTTGTCCTTGTCTCTTCACCTGCTGCCCTTTTCCTACTAGATTTCTTTCCATGACACAATGGTTCTGGGTGTCTAGCCCAGGAGTATCAGGATTCTTACTTTTCCATGGCAAGGGTAGCATGGATCAAGGGTCAAATTTATGTAAACACAGGCAGCTCTTTGGTACAACAGGATGTGGAGAGGGACGGTGCTTACCTGTGTGCATTCGTAAAGAGTATGAGAGGACGTTGGGCACTGCAATTTGGGGAAAGCTTTATGTTTTAAACTGTCAGCTCCTTGTAAAAAAAACTGTTTCAAAAGCTATGATTATACAGAAAATGAAACCTGCAAATGAAATAGTAGGAGGGTGGAAAAGAAATTTTGTCGTCAACACAGCTGTCAAAGTTCTATTAAAATGAAATGTAGTTAAAAATGGGGAAACATTTACCAAAATACTCATAAAGAATGTGTTGGATTTTCTGATTATCTCTAACCATAAGTAAAAGATTCTTTAATGCTTCCATTCAATGTTTAAACTGTCAGCACGTGTTCAGAGAGAAATGCAGTTCCCTGTACATTTTACCTGATTTCAGTACATGTATTTTTGGTTATGCAAAAAGGAATCACGCAACAAACTGACATAAAGTGACATACTGTGATTCCACGTGACATATCATGATTCATCATAACATGACACAACCTTCAAACTTGGAAAGAGATCAAATTTGCTTTCAGATTTGATATTATTTCATCTCCAAGTAGTCTGCACCTAAGCTAAATGTTCTTCAAATGTTAAGCAGACCAGAGATGTTTGAGACTCAAGTCACTTGAGGTTGGGATTGTTTGAAATTCCCCTAGGCTTAAGCTGAAAGAATAAGAGGAACACTCAAAACTTCTTTCTCTAGTACCATTATTTACATGTACTAATACTGCTGAGTTTTAAGATTATGTTTGAAAAAGATTCTGCTAGTTGGTGTGTGCGCAATCCTAGCAACCCCCAGGTTATTTTACAGGAAAGTAATCTACTTCAAATCTGTCTATATTCATATTTATTTTGTTTTCAATTTGAATTGTATTGTTACTGTGCTGAATCTCATAATATGATTGAACAAAACAAAAGGTCAATTTCTGCATTTGATTATATCCTTGGAATTTGTGAGGTTTCTTTGGTTATCCTGAAAACAAAACTAATTGTAAGCCATCATTTCAATGGGCTTGAAGATGGAATTGTCAATCTATAACTCTGTCACATTCAAATTCAAACTGTATCTCTTGCACCAGAAGTAAAACTTCATAGTCCCACATGTATAAGACTCTATTCCAGTTTGCATTATTGTGCTACAAGGGGGCATAATGAAGATGAGGAAGATGGATGATATACATAATGATACAGACATCATTTTGTTTAAGGCTGCATTTGCACTTGTATCCTAAACAAGACTGCCAACCTAAGAATTGTTTTTTGTTTTACTGAGAATCTGCAATTTCTTTTGCTGACAGATGCTTTTACTGATATAATTTTCACATAATATAAATGTACCACCTTTGTCAAGCTCTGCCCTTCTGCCAGGCACACTTATAAAGTTTCAGGTTATATTTATGAGTTTAACACCAATCATAATTAAAAAGAAAGAGTAAAAAATGTGGTTGCCAGTAAAACATTTGCAATTTAAAAATATTGGGCTGTAACTCTGTTTGTTTGACTGCAGTGATGGCTTTACACTATACTCCCCCACCTCAACCCACCAGAGCCCTTTATTCACCCCCACACTCCAATTCCCTAGACTGCACAATGCTGTCCAGCCCACCTTCCTACCTTACCCATGCCAGCCCTGATCCCCCTGTCCCAGCATGGACCCCTAGAGGAGATTGCCTGCAACCTAGAATTATTGCATGCAGCCTGGGACACATCAGTAGCAGAACGTGTCTAAGAGATCACTCCCTGCAGGGTTTGCCACTCAGACACCAAGTGTTGCTGCTGCTGTACTCTATCTGTTGGAGCTTCAGTCAATCTGCTGGTCCCTAACTCTTAAGTATCCAGAACTGGGACAGAGTCTAAGTACAACTTTCAGCATTGTATCTCTTGGTACCTCTTGGTACATTCTCAGATTGTGCATCCTTCGAAAGAAGTTATTAAGCTGGAACCCTCTCCTGAGAAGCAGGAGCTATGATTCAAAAGCTTAACCCCGGAAACTAATGTTCATCGTCTTGCATTAACTGATAGCTTATATACTTCTAGAACTCCAGCTGTGCAACTGCTCTGGAACTGCCATTTAACTCTTCCCAGTACCTAATAGCACAGGAGTAGCCAGCCTTCAGCATGTGTGACACAAGTGGCATGGATAACCTCTACCTGTGGCATGCAGGGAGGGGACAAGCAGCACAGCAGCAGATAGGGCAGGGGAAGGGAATCAGAGTGGCACTTAGGGAAGGTACAGGGAAAATTTTTGACATGCCTGCTAAAAAGGTTGGCTCCCACTGTAATAGCAGGTAAAGCACACCAACTTACACACAGTTCTTTGCTTAAAATATAAAGCGCAGGAGAGTACAGATCATTTAGAAAACAAATATCCCAAATGTAGTACCCATCCCTCTATCTCAAACTCTTGAAACTACTTGCATGTTCAGATATACAAGTTCCTCTTCCTTCATCAGCCTACTTCAATAGCTCCTTTCACCTAAAGTGTGCGAAAAAATGGACTTCATATCCCTTTGTAGCATTCCAGTCCCTTCTCCTAGAAGACATCTTCATTATCCTCAACAGAAGATCACATGCCTTACCCAGTTGACCTTGTTGCTAGGTAAGCTCTCACCTGTGAAAAGAGTTTTCCTGAATGGGAGCCAGCCTATATTTAGAGTCATTCCATTTTAATGGAAGAACACTTACATTGTTGACCCTCAGATACTAGCTCTGAAATAGCAGATTTTGGAATCCAACTCTTACACAGAGTTAAAACAACAACTGGGAGGGAAAGGAACCTCATATTTAGACTGGAACTGTAGTCTGAGATTGAAATAAATATCAAAGACAATTCACATATTCCCCAAATTATCACAAGCCATAACTATGCTTTTATAGTAGTAATAATTATATGAGAGGCAAGGATTTTTGAAGACCAACTGTATGATAGACAAGCTTTTGATGCACTGCAGTTGGTGCAATAAAAATTCTCAACCACAAAAATCCTTGTCTCTTGAATATTTCCATGATTATGATTCATGACTACAACATCACTCTAAGATGACCAATAATAATTATATTTTTCCTTATACAAACAGTTTGCAAAAAAATAGTAAGTATAATGCTAAAGTTTTAGATGCAAGTCAATGCTCTGCTTATGTATTACATTTGAAAATAATTCCAAAAATAAAATCAAAACTTTACAATAGGCCACTATCCAACTCTAGTAGCTTCCACAGTAAGACACAAAAAAGCTTGAGACCAACCCAAAGACTAAAAAAGCAATTAAAAATATATAACTTGTAAGTGGTAGAACTGTCTGTAATAAATCCACTATGGGCACATCTACATGTGTCCCTACGGTGTCTTTGTTACTGTGCCTTTTGGAAATACTAAATGATGGCACCGTAACAGCCCATACTGTGCTGCATTAGTGGTGTACAGTTATTTTTAGCCCCGATGTTGCCATAGCAACAGCCTATAATGAGGGAGTGTGTTGCTATGGAGATGTAGCTGTGGCATCATGGGTTGTGCCCGTCGATGCTACAGCGACGTAAAGTCACATGTTGATGTGCCCACTATGTATGATAGGCCAGTTTGTGCAGGCCACAATTTCTGGGGTCCCTAAAGCAGCCTAATAAGTATTTCACACCCAAAAAGCGACAAACTTAGCACCCATCTCTCGAGGTATGGATGGCCATTAGCTCAAATGGAGCTCATCTGCCCTTTGACAGATCTTGTTTTTAGTCCTTCCAGGTGTACACACACTCTCTTCACCCAGGCTAGCCCAGGTGGGAATGCTGGTTTAGTCACCAACAACCCGACCATGGAACGGGCTATACTGGTTTACATGATACCAGAGAGCAGACCAGGAGAGGCCTGGCCTGATGGGGATTAATGGACTTGCATAACTTTAATGGACAGAAATTGTAGGATCATAGGAAAATAGACCTTGAAGGGACTGCACAAGCTCATCTAGTCCAGCTCAAAGCATCCATGACTAAACCATACTAGCTAATTGTCTGTCCATTCTGCCCCTGAAAAATTCCAAGGATGGAGATTCCACAATTACTTTCCAATGCTTGAAGTTCCTCCTAATTTCCAACCTAAATTTCTTCCACTAAAGCCTAAAGCCATTTCTCCTAGTCTTGTCCCCTACAGCCACAGAGAAACCCCTATCTCCATCCTCTCTATAACCACCCTTCTGGTATGTGAAGAGGGACAACAGGACTAGAGGGAGACCCCGGCCCAGAGCCAGAGGAAATACTCACTTATGCTTCGCAGGAGGTGGGAGCAGTGGCGGCGTGCAGGCCGGGGAACCACCCGCGCGGCTCGTTAGCTGCGCTTTCATATGGCTGGGGTGGAGTGACGTCAGAGAGAGGCGCCGCTCAGTGGAAATAAAACGCGGCCCCAAAGGCAGAGGGGGCGCGCTGCGAGAGGACATGAAGCCCGGGGGAAAGCCCGGGAGTGGAACCGGGCACCTGCAAGGGGCCTTGGCCGTGGGCCGAATAGGCTGCAGCAGCGCCGGGAGCGACGGAGGCTGGGAGAGCCGCAGCGCCGAGGAAGAGTGGCGAAATTGACAAGGGAGCCGGCAGAAGCTCCGAGGAGGAGGCCAGAGAGAGGGCCAGCTGGAACCACCGGTGAGGTAACTGGGGACGAGCCGGCAGAGGCTCCGAGGAGGAGCCCAGAGAGGGAGCCGGTGGGAACTCTGGTGAGGGAACCGGACTAGAGCCTGCGGAAACTCCGGTGAGGGAACCGGGATAAAGCCGGCAGGAACTCCGGTGAGGGAACCGGGATAAAGCCGGCAGAAACTCCGGTGAGGGAACCAGGATAGAGCTGGCAGGAATCCCGGTGAGGGAACCAGGGCAGCCCAGGCAGAGACGCCGGCGGGACGTCGGGAAAGAAGGCCACAAGGGCAAAGAGGGCCCTTGACGCCCAGTCCTCGTCCGGGGACAAGGAACAGAAGGTCCGCGACCAAAGGTGGCGTTGGCCGGGGTGTAGGGGAGGTCGGAGCCCCATGACAGCCCACCCAGGGGCGCTTTGGCGCTGGAGGCAGCAGAGAGGGGGACCCCCCTGCTGCGGGCCCATCCGCGACCGCGGTCGGTGGGTTCCGGGGACTCCCCAGCGAGAGCAGGGCAGATCCGGTTAGCCACCCGTGCAAGAGTTGCCCGAGAGCGCCTTTTGGAGCAGAGACGGGCACAGTGTAATTAAATCCCCCCTCAATCTTCTTTTCTCCAGAGTAAGTAACCCTAGCTATTTCAGCCTATTCTGATGAACTGTGCCTCTAGTTTGAGCTACATTAGACTCTTTTCAAACTCTCCACGTCCTTTTTGAAATGTGTGGCCCAAAACTGGACATAGTATTCCAAGTAAGTCCTCATCAGTGGCAAATAGAATGGAAGAAGCACTTCCCTTTATTTGCAAATGACACTTCTGTAAATACAACCCAGTGTTCTGTTGGTTTTTTTGCAACAAAAGGACACTATTGGTTCATTGTTCAGTTTATGGTCCACTATAACTGACAGGTGCTTCTCTGAAGACCCTTCAGCAGCCTAGCCATTCATTCCCCAGTCTGTGTTTCTGTATGCGAATCTCATCTGATTGATTGTGGATACTTTCTCCAGGCTATCCAGGTTAGTCTGGATCCTAGCTTTACCCTTGGAGTATCTGCCTCTCTACCCAACTTGGTGTTTTCCACAAATTTCCTAAGCGTATACTTGATCCAATTGTCCTAATAATTAATGAAGAATTAAAAAAATACCAAACCAAGGGAAGATCATTGAGTAACCTCACTTGACCCTTCCTTCCAACTACACATTGACCTATTGATGACTACTTGTTCGGCAAAGTGATCAAACCAGTCCTGTATCCACCTTACGGTACTTTCATCTAATCTATATTTCTATAACGTGTTAATGGGAATGTCATGGGAGACACAGTCAAAGGTTTTGTGAATGTCAAGGTATATTACATCCACTACACCCCACTCATTCACAGAGCCTGTCACTTTATCATAGAAGGAAATCAGATTGGTCAAGCATGATTTGTTCCTGGTGAATACATACTGATTCGTCCCGATTATCTTATTCTCCTCTAAATGCTTCACAATAGACACAGTGAGGACCTGCTCCACGCTCTTTTCAGATGTCAGTCAGGCTGACTGGTCTGTACTTCCCTGGATCCTCCTTTCTTAAAGATGTATACTATATTTTCCCTTTTCCAATCATTTGAGACCTTTCATGGCCTCCATGAGTTGCCAGAGAGAATGGCTCTGAAATTACTTCAGGCAATTCCTTCAGTACCCTTGAGTGAATCCCATCTGACCCTGCTGACTTGAAAGCATCAAGCTTCTCTATGTAATCCCTAAGCTGTTCCGCCATTACTGTGAGCTGTTTGTCTCCTTCCTTATCTTTGCTGACAACTGCACTCATCATCTAATAGCTACCCCTATTTGTGAAGACTGAAGTAAAAAAGGCTTTAAAATACTCTCTGCATCATACACAAGTAGATTCCCCTCTGTATTCTATGAAGGATCTATGGTTTCTGTGGTCTTTCTCTTACTTTTGACATACTAGTAGAATCCATTTTATTGCCTTGCCAGCTGAATCTGAAATTGTGCCTTGCCTTTCCAAATTTTCTTCCTGTATGGCCCTGCAATACTATCACACACTTTATGTAATACTATGATCAAGTTTCCACTTCTTTTTGGATTCCTTTTTGAGTTTCATCTCACTGATGAGACTGCTTCTTAGAGAGCTGGTCTCCTTTTACACTTGCCATTGTTCTGCTGCTTGGGATGGCTTCCTCCTGCACCCTTAAAAGGGCCTTCTTCCAGCTCTCCTAGACTCCTTTAGCATCAGACTTGTGTCCCAAGGAATCCTGTCCACTACTTCCCTGAGTTTGCTAAAGTGCTTTTCTGAAGTCCAGTGTCTACTCTGCTGTTCTTCTTCTCCCCCACCCCCCACCTTTAGAATCCTGAATTCTGTCTTTTCATGGTCACTGTCACCCAACTTACCCTCTATCTTCATGTTCTTAACTAATTCCTCCCTGTTTGTGAGCCATAAGTCAAGAAGAGCTCCCTCTCCCCACTGCTATCTCCACCTCCCACCCCACCCCTCACCATTCCTGAATGGCCTCTCTACTATCTGAATCAAAAAGTTGTCCCCAATACACACCATGTATGCGAAGGTCTGCTTGTGTACTACTGTGTTGTGCAGATGTCTCCTTTAAATAAAGTTGACAATGAGAACAAAATTCATCATATCTGGAGGCCTAAAGAGGGAGCACCTAAATAGAGATGGAGAGAATATAATGTGTCAAACACTACTGGTGATGTCTTGACCTATGGGAGATTTGCTACAGATTTCAAGCAGCCAAGGAACTTATTCTTGGTTCCCAGAGCCTGCTAATACTGGGAGGAACTCAAAAAAGGGTTGTTTTACAGCATGTTGATTTTAAAAATAGCTGATATCTGAATAGCAATCCAAACAGTTTTTCCACACAATACTAGAACCAGACTAGACCATGTTTTGGTCTCTAGAGACATGTAGGAAGTCTTTTGTGAAATAAATAGAGCTTTGCAATGAGAGCTTTGCAACAATTTTCTTAAACATGACAAGTTAACAATGATTGTTGCCTCATCAATATTGGTCTATCTCACTACATATTTTCATCTGTGGATGAAGTACACTTTAACAGATAATGCTTTGTAATGCTATGAAATATACCTCTTAAGATTCTATGATAAAACAATGTGGATTTTATTTAATTGAAATGGAGAAAGGAAAGAGAAAGGAATTAGGCGGGTAATTAGTTGTCTGCAAGAACTTCCTGGGAAGAGAACTAGTTAGTACTTGGGGAAACTGCTCCCATCCATAGCGTTTATATTGTGCTGTTAAAACAGGAATATTGAGCAGGGCATGATTTGGGCTCTGAAACAAGCTAGTTGTGCTAATACTTGTTTGACAGTATTCAACCGATATTTCAATCATAACATTTTATTTCAAACTGTGTTGGCAAAACAGGAGAGGGAGGGTTTTGTAAGGTCACTGTTTTTAGCATGTATCAGGGAAAGTGTGGCTTCCTTCCAAATTTCCCTTGCAGAAACCTGATTGATTAAGCAGGAAAGAGAAACATGCCTAGGGTTGCTAAATAAAGAACGCTTTAAACTGTCACAGTAATTATGAGCTTCATCACCAGAAGCAAACTTCCTCAACCCCAGAACACACCAAAAGGATCCAGACCGTGCCATGACAAGAAATGCAAAACCTTCCCCCATATCTCCACCATGTCCACTATTACTACACCCCATAACAGAGCCATCAGCATCCCAGGATCTTACAGCTGCACCTCCAGGAATGTAATATACCTCATCCAATGCACCAAATGCCCTGATGGAAGATATGTAGGAGAGACCAGACAACAGCTGCGCACCAGAATGAACGCACACTGGAAATCCATCAAAGACAGAAACACCCAATTACTGGTGGGGGCACATTTCTCACAGGAGGGCCACTCTCTCTCCAATCTCTCAGTCCTGATCCTCAAGGGAAACTTATACAACACTTCCCAGAGACGAGCCTATGAGCTCCAATTCATCAACCTGATGGATACTAGAGATCAGGGACTAAACATAGACATTGGATTTTTGATACATTACAATCTGCCTGGCAACTGACTCCCCAGCCCAGCCCAGCCCAGCCCAGCCCCTGGCTTGTTTACTTTTCATTCCATCCAGGTAGAGCGCACAGCAACTGCTGCAGCTTCTTTAGCCTGACGAAGGGTTTTTGAACCCGAAAGCTTGCTTAATAACTATTCTCCAACCATTTGGGTTGGTCTAATAAAAGATATCAGATTCACCCAAGGAACCTTGTCTGCCTATATCCTTAGACCAACACAGCTACAACCTACACCCCTATGAGCTGTAGAAACACTTCTGATCAGGCTTTCCTCTGGTCAACTTCAGGGTTCCTCTGGCTGACCTTGATCATAACTGGGCTGGGGAGGGGTGAGCTCAGTAAATCTAATAACTTACATCTACCTCAAATGGTAGCATACAGTGAGTATTTGAGGTATCTGTGTATCATAGTATTCTAATATAAAAAAGGGCTTAGTCCGTCTGTCTGTCTGTCTGTCCATCCATAATGATCAGTTGTTACTGAAACAACCAATCAGAGTACTCTAAGAGCATTATGGACAGGAGGCAGCAGCATGGTGGAGTACCACCATGATGGTGGGAGCAGAGGGGATGGAGCAGTACTGGCCTTGCCCCCCGCCCAGCCCTGCTCCCTAGAGGCAGCAGAGCACTGTCCTGACTGTGGGGATGGCAGGGACAGAGATGATTGAGGGGATGGAGAATGGGGACGAGGCAAGCACTGCTGGCCTCACCCCCGCCCCCCGCACCCCGGTCCTCCTCCTTGGAGTTGGCGGTGGTGCAGGGTGCTGGTGGAGGGAGCCAGAGGTGATGGTGGGGCAAGCTTCCCTCCACCCCTGCTCCTCAGAGGTGACAGTAGCACATGGGGGTGTGCGGGCCCTCTCTCAATCTCATCCTCATTGCCATGTGCGGGCCAGGAGTGGTCCAGGCCCTTTTTCGCGCCGTGCCGCGTGGGCTGTGGCCAGCAGCCCGGGCACGCTGGGTCAGAGAGAACAGGCGACACGCTGGAATTAGGCACGGATGCATAATGGTTGATTTAAGATTGTTTACTTACACCGAAGATGGTCGCGGTGTAGGCTGGACAGTATCCCAGGCACAGCTCCACTTAAATCCTCGTTTGAGGACTCAGACAACACTTGGATCACTCCCACGGAGTTGTCGAGGCTCCGTGGATCCTTTTGTGCGCAGGGAGAGGGATACATCGAGGATTGCGATCGGTGACGGGGAGAGGCTAGAGGCTGATCAGACCCCTGTTGTCTGCTTGAAATGCACTGGGTCCAATAGGCTCTGCAGCGCTTAGAGATCTTCACACAGAGTGAAGTCTCCTCCTCCTGGTGTTCGTGGAGTCCTCCCTTACGGGGGTTGTCCTCGGAGTTCTCCCACTTGGGCGGAAACCACCCAAGCCTTTTATATGGCTAGCAAGCCAATCACTAGCCACCACGTGTGAATAATTTAACGTAAGCCAATAATGGGATTCGAATTAGAATACAAATGGCGGGAACTCTTTGCAATGAGCATTTCTGTGCTGCAACAAGAAATGCACCCTGCAAAGAAAGCTACAAATTGGCGGGAATCCTTTTGCATCTGGGTTTTCCTCTGCAGCAGAAAACTCCACCGTGCAAAGAAGCTGCAATTTAGCGGGAACATAATTCAGTGGTGCCAAAGCACACACAAAACAAAAATCACACCTTTGGGTTGTGACAGGGGGGTGGGGGTTAAAGTTAGGGTTAGCATTAGCAAGCTTCCCCTCCAGTAGCCAGATCACACTCAGGTCTCATGGTGCCAATTCTAGTGCTTTATCCACTAGGTCACACTGGGTGCATCTATACATGCATTTACTCCCATTGCTAATTTAACAATAATTACTTACTACTCCTACATTACAATGTGCCATAGGAAAGGTACTGTATTCATCTGAATCTAAGATGACCCTGAATTTAAGATGACCCCCTAATGATTAGTTTGTTGACATGGAAACTTATATTTTTTTCTAGTTTTCCATGTTTAGAATCTAGGTATTGGAGAATTATTTCAAATCCATCCCTCCCACAGCTGCCACATTGGGAAGGCAGCTGTTGGGGGGCAGATAGTATGCCCCACAGCCCTTGCACCACCCTCTTGCCACTTGCCATGCCTACCCCCTTGCCACTCATCCCCACCAGTGCTGCCTTGTCTCTCCTACCACTTGTCCACCTTTTGTGCCTGCCCTGCTCTGCGTTACTTTTACAGTTGTTCTTTCTCTGTTTCTCTTGGGGTCATGGAGAACTCAGGCCAGGCAGTAGGGGCAAGTCTGGCTTCAGCCTCCAGCCCCAGTTGGAACTGGGGCCAGGGTTGGGGCCACCACTCAAATGCCCCTTTGCTATGCTGTTCTTACTCTGTGTTTTACTTCTCGCATGACATTTCCCCACTCTCCCCTCTCTATATACTTCCCTTCAACTGTGCTCCCCGTGCTACCTCTATCCTGTTCTCCCTTCATACTCTGTGCCCCTTCTCCATGCTTCCCCCTGCACCACATGATTTTTCCCTGTGTGAGGAAAAGAGCACATGGTGCAGGAGGGAACACAGGGAAGGGGTACGTGGTGCAGGGGGAACACAGGTCACTGGTGCAGAGATGCATAGAGTGAGGGGACCATGGGTGAAGGGGCATATAGTGCAGTGGGGAACACAGGTGAAGGGACATGTAGACTGAAGGAAGATCTGGGAAGGGGCACTCAACATGTCTCTTTCCTTGCAACCCCCTCATTCTTTGCATCCTTTCCCCCCACATTGTCCCTCTATCCTTTCCCCCATCTTCCCCCACACCATTTGCCCCTTCCCCATGCTCCCCTACACATACCCTACCTGCCACATGAGCCACCCTGGGCCCCTCTGAAGCTGTAGCAGCTGCTTACCTAGCCCAGACTCAAATATAAGAAGAGGGTTTTGTTTTTTTTTGCCCCATGCTGAACAAACCTCATCTTACATTCAAGTGAATACAGTTATTACTGCCTGAGGTCCTCTCTTCAAGGCTATTAAGCTGTATAGCTGTGTCAGCATCCTTATAGCCTGTCTCATTTTTTGTAGTCTGCAACAAAATGTAGCATCTTGAGACAAGATCCTGGCCAAGCCTTTGTAACAGGGACAGGTTAAGCTACTAGCAGGGCTTTGGTATGGATATCCTATATAGTCATTTCAGCCTTTCTTTGACCTGGCATTGAGCACCATGATTCTTTGCAAAGGCTTCCTAAGCCCCTTCCTAAAGAGATTGGGGAGGCACTATAGAATTTCTGTATAGTTCCTAGTGGATGAACAAAGCACATAATGCTAGAGTCCAATGATAATTTCTCTGAGCATGCAACTGCAAATAGCTTACTCTTTGACTGAGTGCTAGAAATTTGAAAACAGGGATGTAACCTCTGGTCAACAATAGCAGAAGTAGCAGGCAGGTAAATGAAGCACTGCTGGAGAATTGCCAAGCTAGTGTGAAGTAGAAATGTGCCCTGTTAACTTCTTGTGCAGTAAACTTTATAGATTTTCTGAGAAATACAGAGTATGAAACCAGGTGTAATTCACCCTCCAAATTGCATCATATAGATGCAGATGTATTATTTCAAAACATAGACATTAAGGCTGGTAAGAATTTAACCTCCCTATGTAGAAAAATCAAGGCTCTCTGTGACAATAAAATTGTTGATATGATACCAGAGCAATGATCAAGTAATTGTACAAATATGTCACTTGCAAGACATTCTTTCTGGAGATCCGATGCTTGGTCATTCTTCCCTTTATCTGTGTTAAAAATACTTTAAAATGAGAGACATTTGATTTATTTTTTCCTCCTTCAGCTTTAGTTTGCCTTTTGTACCACCTTTCTCAAGGTGTAACAGCCAAGGTAATAAATATTTGCCCTGAATGAAATGTTTTAGTGTTGTTATAATCTGTTTACCATACCATACCATACCATAAAGATATGGTACCAATGTGTATAAGCTATCAAGACCAAAGGAAGCCTGAATAAAGGGGTGTCCTTGCTACTGTTAGACTCCAACTTCATGCCGTGCCCATTGACTAGGGAGACGACGATCCAATCACTCATGAGTCCTGCTACTCATTAGCTAGAGCAGACAGGGAGCAAATGTTACTTGCTCACATTGCTCGCAACAGCTTTATTCAGAATGGAGACAGCTTCAGTCTAGCTCCCAAAAAACCAACTAACCATGGAGCCACCTTGAGCAAGTTTTCTCCCACATTCATACACTTTGGCTTATACTCATTAATATTTATTCCACCCATTTTTCTCCCATCTCAAGCTCTGCCTTTGTTTACTGTTTGCTTCATTGGCATAGAATTGCCTATGCATTTCATTCATTTACATGCCTTTTTGCTTTGAGTTCATGTCTAAGGCTATGAACTCCATTCTTTCAATCAATGGGCAGACTCTGGAGGTTTCTTTATCAATCACCATTCACCCTTTTGCATATGTTCATCTTGGTTATGTGTTATCTTCCACATTCCAATCTGTTTTTCTGTCCTAAGTTGTGCCATCCCCACTCTTTTTGGGCCCCTGTATCTTATCTCATTCCTCACTGTAGTGGGTTCACAGCACACAGACTTATTTGCTGCTGTTTCCAGAAAAATGGTTAACACCATTCAGGTGGTTACTTAACATAAGCACTCATAAGCAAAATCTTATATATAAAAGCTATATATCTCACAACAATAATATTATATGGTTAAAACTACTTGCCTAAGCATTTGAAAAGTTACTTTTAATATATATTATTCTGCCTTGTGGTCAGCAGCTTTGCTGAGACATGGATTAAAGCCTTGTTCTAGCTGCAGGTTCAATGCCTCCCCTCCCGCAAATCCATCTAGAGTTACCCTAACAGCTACTACACTGTAAGTTCAATGAAATCATAGAATCCTATGTTTGGAAGGTTTAATTAAATTCAACCACTTTCAGAAATGCAGGATACTATTCCTAAACCATACCAGATGGTCTATCTAGCTGCTTCTTGAAAGAGATTACACAGCTTCCTTAGAAAGCTTATGTTAGGTGAAGTTACACGTTTTACTTAAACCATAGTAAATCTGTGGAATGTTAAGCAGTGCTAAAGATAGACATTAACAGTTAATACTGTTTCTTGCCTGCACAGCTCTGAAGTTATCCTAACATGAGCTAGGTAGCATGGTAAATACTTTCTTGAAGTGGCATAACTTTGAGATGATCAGAGGGCACTTACCATGAGTTAATCAGCTTTAATGTGTAGATATTCATGGTTTTTTTTGTGTCATTAGTATGGTCTAGGTGTAATATGTAACTTCACCCTTAGAATGCTTTCTTCACTGTCACCAAGAAAGTGTGGTTAAAAGTAGGAAACTCTATACAAAAATCCCTAATGATATATCCTGTAACTATTTTTACTAACAAGGGAGTGAGTTCAAGGAACATTTCAATTTACCTGGCTACAAAGTTCCATTTTAAATAAAAGACATTTCTGCCAATATTAGTTATTTTTCTAAGCATTTCAATCTTTGATCTTTCAGTGTTTAAATTATTATATTTATATACAGCAGGTGCATTAATCCCACATACATAATAAAATGATGTGGTCCTCATGAAATTCTTTGAGTATGTAATTTTTAAAAAAGAGGGTAGAAGAACGAGAGACAGAGAGAGAGAGAAAGAAAACCTTAAAGCTTTAAAGCTTAATTAGAGAACATGCCAAATTACCATCCTTTATTGTGGAATGTAGCAGCCACATTTCTTGATGGTCGATTCAATATTTTTGTTCAAGTTTAAATTGATTACTTGGGAAATGAATGATAAACATGTTTAATTGAAATCCAAGGCAGCTGGCTGCTTAACAGGAATGCTTGAGAGGTTCTCCAGAATCTCAAAAGCTTTCAAAAGTATGATGATTATACATTTTTACAAGTTATATGTAATTATGTATGACATTTAATAGAAATCTTCCAAAGTGCATGGCTGGAGCTTATCAGAACTCAAATAAAATTAACCATTAAGAGTACACTTCAAACAGAAACCTGCCTTGTTTTGCACATCTTAATTATTACACCAATAATTTTAACAAAACTAATCAAGCACTAACTAAAATATGCTCCAGGCTAGAAGCTGTTAGCATTTTTGTATGGAAAGTTTTAAAAGATTTTTCCTTCCCTCTTTTTCTCTCTTGCTTCAATAAAATATCATTTTAATTAGAGCCAAAAAATCTTATGATTTATCTCTTTTATTGGACCAACAATATGGTTGGTATACACAGACATGAGCTTTTGGGCATCACAGTATCCTTCCTCAGGCCTGACTAAGCCCTTTCTTTCATATCAAGAAAAACAAAGAAAGAGATAAAAGCAGGAGCATCCACTTTTTAAAATTCAGAGTTCTACCAAAAAAAGATTATTCTTTAATTTACTTTGAAATCTCAATGCTATGTTCTCCCCCTCCTTTCCCCATACTACTAGGTGTTTTTTTTTTTCAGGCTTGTGATACCCAAAAGCTTGCCTGTATCTATACCAAACATAGTCCAAAAATATGTCACCCGCAGTAGTTCTTGCCTCTCACACAACTACGGGACCACCATAGCAATTTTATCACCTCAGTGCTACCAATTTTTCATAGAAATAGTTTGCTTTTGACACAACTCTCTTATACCAGACCTTTAAATCAGAGCATGTTAGTGTAAACACAGCATTTAAATACAGGGAATTTTTGCTCAGTCTTGTGTAATAAAGGTGGCATGTAGGCATGGGGTCTATAACATTGAGTTATATTTGGGTTGGGATGGATCAAAGAGGTTCAAATAAATTTTTCAGAGGTTAATCCTGCACTTTCTATTCCAAAGAAAATCTCATTGGGCATGTTGAACCTGAGGTGTCTTAATAAAATACTGTCCCTAATGGCTGTCAACATGCTTTGCAAATATTAATAGCACACAAAGTTTACAAAGAGTTGAGAGGATTTTACTGTTTTTTGTAATTTACTTTGTGACAGAGATCAACTATGAAAAATTATCTTGCACATACTATTCCTGTAGCTAAGTCTTTTGACTATGTTTATTCGAGGCTTCAATTCATCCACAATTCAAATGATTCAAAAAATAATTGAAAAGGTAATTTGCTTCAGGTTGGGTTTTGTTTTTTGAAAGGTTGTATTACCTTTGTCTAACATAAACCATTAAAACAAAATACCCCTAATATTGGAAAATGTAGGGGTAGTAACAGCAGTAGTGGCTTGATGTCTAAATAAATTATTAAAGAAAATCTGAATGTAATATACTGATTAATAACCAGAAATGGACTATAGAGAATATTATTAGTTAATTGCTTTGACAGTTAAACATGAAACCTTAATGGAGAGTTTTGGGGCTAGTAATTTATCTGTGCTGGCTGTGGGTGTGATCAAGCAGTTCATGACTTGTGCAATAAGATTAGTCCATACATGTGTAAGCCAGTTGAAGAACAATTTCCCACCTTTTTTTTGCTAAATTGTATAAACAACTATACTGTTATGCTATTTAACTTTGTAGGAAACTGTGTTAGGCCTCCGAATAGCTAAATAAATGCTGGGAACCTACTATGTATCTATATAAGATTAAAACTTCAGAGCCTAATTGGGGATTAGGTCCCAAATCTGCAAAGATTTATGCCTATACTTTTAAATTTAGACATTATGTTGAATACTGCTTCAGATTGTAATGGATACTTGCAGGGTAAGATTCTGTCCTTTGTCCCCAACGTCTTGTTTACACTACATATTTACTGGATGAGCAGGAGTGTCCTCAAATACACCATGTGGTTCAGTGCACACTCCCCTTGCCCCCTAACACATGCATACACGCACGTGCGCATGCACACACACTAACAGAAATATAATAACATCCATGCTTTGCTGAAGGCAGGCTAATTGGCAGTGTCACGTGACTGCCAATTAGTCAGACCCAAGCACTGTGTAGCTATAGCCACACTTTCACCAGTTTTGAGGAGTGCAAAACTCATGGAATTACACAGCGTGTTAGAGGGCACTGCTATTGAGCATGGTTGGTTTACAGTCTGACCTGTCCCAAAGCACACCCTGTCAGGAGAAGCTGTTTTCCCTTTTTTTCCTTTCTGGGCTGCACTGAAATCTGTTAGCATCATTGGGGTGATTTAGTTTCCTAGATTTCCCTGTGTAAAACCTAGCAGCCTTTCTGGGCTCTTCTGTATAATGTAGTACTATCCAGAATCTCTGAAGTGCTACATAGAGCACCAGGTTTTACAAGGAGCTTTATAGCAGGCTGGAGTCTGTAAGGGCTCTTCACTGTGCTCCACACTCTATATGACTTTCCGTGAAGCGCCATGAATTAGACCCGGGAGCTGCACATCTGTCAGCACCCTAAAGGTCCCTGTATTCCCCTCTGGTCTATTGATTCACATTAAAGTGGTTGAACAAAAGATAAGAATCTAACTGATAATGCATTAAATAATGACCATTAACTAGAACACTTTGAATTTCAAAATTTTAAACCAAGGACAATCTCATTTATTTATTGTAAAATACATTTTTATAGCACTCATCATTGTATTTCCTATTACCTCTTGCCTACTATCTTTTTCATATAAAGAAAAACTGACTAAGATATGAAACATAGGACCATCTGCTTTTTATAATGCAGTGATCTATCAGGTAAGGGTTACCCTTTAACTTATATTAAAATCTCAATGTTGTGTTCTCCCCCTCCTCTCCCTAGATCACCACATGTTTGTTTCAGGCACCGGTATCTTAAAAACCTGACAGCACAGTACCCTGGAGTCTAAGAAAACCACAATCCTACAAGCAGAATCCTACAAGTCTTCAAGGGTGTGAACAATTTTGCTGACTTTAATAGGGTTACTCACATGTTTAAACTAAAACCTGTCACCTGTGTATAAGTGTTTGCAGGATCATGGCCTAAGAATGTATTATGTTGGAACATTCCTCCATCCTGCTCTGGAAGTGAGTGCTTAACATTTTTGAGCATTATAGTTCCTTCTCTTGTGTGGCATAGAGCATTGACTAAAGACTACCTTTTGGATAGCAAGCACAAATGAAGTTATCACCGTGCTAATAGTTACAAGAAGTCCATTCTATACCACTTATCCCACAGTAGAGCCACCACAGCATAAAAGAACCCATGGTCTGATCATTGGTGTGGATGCATATCTAATGTGTGCTGTTTGTTCCCCGCCCCCGACTGGAATGTGTATTGCAAATGACATTTCAAACTGCTGTTTCTTTAGGCAGCATTCACACTTCCAATATGATTTTCATATAACAGCAACACATTCCAATTACAAAGTTTGCTTGAGGGCTAGGAGAAAAAGTGACTGGCTCATAAGTAACAAAGCAATAGCTCTATTTTTCCCCCAAGGAATCTGGAGCACAAATAGAAGGCTCCATTTATGGCTATTTTTTCACTTTCTCTCCTTTCCACCTAGTTCTGTAAAGGAAACACTTGACTGATTGCTCATTTCTTAGATTTTTTTCGATTGGTCATCTGCTCTGCACCTTCTTGTACACCAAGGCTGTTATACCTTAAGAGGTTTACTAATGCCTAGTTCTCCCTTGTTGTTTATGTCATCTGCTAGTCTGGAGAAAATGATTTCCAAATTCCTGAACAAGGCTTAGAACCACAGAGTTGGAAGGGAGCTCAAGGGTCATCTAAATTCTAGATAACCCCTGAAGAAATTCAGGACTTGATATTTCTAAACTACCACAGATAGATACCTATTTAGCCTCTTCTTGAAGATCTCCATTGAAGGAGTTTCTATAACATTGCTTAAGAAATAACATTTCATTAACCCAAGAAGAAATGGTTTCAGGATACTTCATTTCAGTTTTTATAATAAGCACCATGGATGCAAGGAAATGACTTTAAGAAATTAAATGATAATGCGTGAATACCGCATTATCTCTATTAACACAAATGCAGTGTAGACATTATGGCTACAGTTGATAGTTATCTCCCTATTGAGTATCAAAACCTTGATTTGAGGAACAGATAGTAATTCAGAAAATAGTAACTACTGGTCCTAAACAATATGCAGATTCTTTCTTGGTCTTTTGCCTGAGATGCAACATGCTCTATTAAAGTTTTAATATCTAATGACTTAAATTCTGCCCGCAAACATATGGTCAAAAATTCAGTGGTCCCTTTCTCTCAAATGTCAGTTGCAGTACCTATCTCTTGTCACATAAAAGCTAGGTATTTCACCAAGAAAGAGCAAATGCAATGCAATACAATATATTTTGTTTCCAAAAATTCCAGGCAAACTTCTGATTCCATACTAAATCAGCCCATATTCTTTCTAAATCCATTCCAGTGGCACCAGTGACAGAACCTACAAGTAATCCCTATTCCTATAACAGTTAAGTTTTCCTTTTTAATTGATAGGGTCAAGATTGGGAGAGGTTTCTTTATTAATTCAAACAATTTTGACATTTTAAACCAGCTGTTACACAATGTGATATACCTAACTCCAGTTTGAAACTGCAGCTTTTATCATATTTCATTTTGTAAGCTGAATAACTGAAAGTTTTATAATGTCAAATATATATGTGTGTGTGTGTGTGTGTGTGTGTGTGTGTGTATATATATATATATATATGTATGTATGTATGTATGTATGTATGTATGTATGTACGTATTATGAGCAGCCTGTCTCTACTCAGTGTGAATGGAAGGTCTGATTACCCTTCAAGTAAAACTGTGCCAGATTTCTCCCAATCACAGGTAAAACCCTTGTTCCAGTTATAGTGTAGGTGTAATTATACAAGATGTATGAATTCTGGTAAAGCATTGGGCCATTCTTGGCCAGAAAGAAATGTAGAAAGAAGAACTGCTGGGAAGAGCACTTAAAGAGAAAATTTGAAGTATAGATTATGGGGTGATTGTTTAAGACTCTTTTTTGCATTTTTCTTTAGATTCTGTAGGCTTTGCCTGTCTAACATAAAGCCTCCATTTTAAAAAGCATTTTAATTTTCTTTTTCTTTCCAGTTCCGTGGATCTTTATTCATAATCAGAAATAAATTGGTCATGGTAATGTACGCAGCTGATCTTTGTATATGGAAAACAACAGAAAAGAGTGATCTCCTGGCAGCATAAGAGTCTCTTCTGAAAGAGAATAAAGCCACTTAGCAAAGGAGGAGGAAAATTTGTAAGTAACTTAAAGTAGAGAGGCACTCAGTACTGTGATAGGAGGACTAGAGCAGTGGATAGTAAGAAAGTAAACATATCTGGAGCTTGTCAAAGAGTTTGGAACATAGAATCTCAGAGTAGAAGCCACTGCCTGGTCATCATGTCCAGACCCCTGAATCCCGTTCATGAGCTTATCAAACTCCATCTTAAAACTAGCTAAATTGTTTGCCCCTATTACTGCTACTGAAAAGCTACTGACAGGACAACTTTACTCCTGTCATGGTTTGGAATATTCTTCTACATTCCAGTCTAAATGTGAATGTTTATACAGTAGCACCTGGTTAGTTCTCAAGATGAGGTTTTTTACCACCTGAGAAGATGAGGTTATGAAGGGACCACAAATATACAGAGTTTCAGGTCACTGTTGTGTAGGCCCACTGAAGTGCTCCAGCTGTTTGTTGTGCCTTTATTGCAAGGGTGCTCTTTCTCCAGTCAGCTGTGCAGACCCTCTGATGAGTAGAAGCTGAATGAAAAAGTGGTGCCCTGAAGTAAAGCCAGAGCAAAAATCTGATCACTTCAACCTTCATTTGGCAACCTGAGAAAAATTATGTGGGTGGCAGACATAAATAATCCAGATTCTACTCTAGTCATTTTTTATTTTAGTAGTGGTGACCTTCTGCATAAATAGTTCTCCTTGAGACTTGATATTTTATCAGATTGCTGACTCAGGCTTAATTTTGCTAGGTTAGGTAAACCAAGTTCTTCTCTAAAATAAGCTCTTAGTTCCCCGTATCATCATAGTGGTCTTCTCTGCGTGTTTCTTATTTTGAATGCATCTTCCTTGAACATGGACCAGAACTGTACGCTATATTGCAGAGGGCATCTCACGAGTGCTTTATGCAATGGCAGTAATACTTTACTGTCTCTACAGGAAATACCTAGCATGGTATATCCTGGCTTTCATGGTCATGCTACAGTCCATAAGAATACCCAGGTCTTTTTCCTTCTCTGTAACTGCCAACTGATGAGCTCCTGTTCTATAGCAAACAAAATTGTATTAGTCCTTGCATGACCTTGCACTTTGTACTGTTAAACTTTTATCTCATTTTTATTATTCCTGTCCTCAAGGATTTTCAATTCTTCCTAAATGACATTCTGATCCTTTCTGGTATTGTCAATGTCTCTGCTCTGTCACCTGTAAATCTTGTTAGTACCCTTCTATCCTGCACCAATGTCATTAATGAAAATAGTAAATAGCATTAGTCCCAGTGCAGATAACTGAAGAATTCCACTTCATCCTGATAGTTCTCTTTCAGTTCAGCCCATTGTCATCTCCCCTTTTCCAGTTCCTTATCCACCTTAAATTCTTCTACTGATCCCCATCTTACCTATCTCAATTATTTTTCATCTGGCACATTATCATATGGTTCACTTAAATCGATATAGATGAAATCTACCACGTTTCCCTTGCCTAAACAATAATTTATCAAAGAAAGACATTGGATTAGTAGGGTACTGCCTGTCTATAGTAAAACCATGCTGGTTTGGGTCCTATTTGCCACCTATCTCCATATTTGTTGTTAACCTTTTCTTCAATGTTTGTTCTAAAGCCATATGCTATTGAGATCAGAGTAATGCATCTGCAATTTCTCAGCTCTCTGTTTTCAACATTTTGTTTTTCAGATGCATACATCACATCAAATGAGAAATTTACTAAAAAGCCTTGCCACTGAACACGCAGCTTTGTGTATGTTTTCAGTATTCTGAGATTAAAAGTACTGAGTCTCCCTAGTTTGTATACGTTAAGCTCTTTGATTTTTGTTCTCAATCTGATTTTGGTATTTTTCATTTTCTTACCCTCATTCCCTATAGTCATCCTGCCTTTGCTACTATGTTTAACCTCATCATTTTTATTGCAACCTGAGGAAATGTATTCATTTAGTTTTAGGGCCATACCTAGATTCTTTAAGGTCTTGCCTGTGCTCACTGGATAGTAGTCCCACTTTTTGCAGTATCATTCTCTATTTTTATAGTAAAAAAAATATACTATTTGTTTCAATTTCCTTGTCATGCTGAGTTAGGGATCACAAAATGTAAAATCTACTTAATCTGTACATTTCTGCACTTCTAAAATGTAGATTTCTTTGCTGTTCAGTCCCTTTCTCCATCTTTGTATGATCTTTGCCTACTCCTAATATCCCTCTTTAGGATTATTCATTCCCTTAGGTCTGAATTGGAGGCAATTGGAGTTGCAAGGGATGTGAAGGGTAACAAGAAGACTTCTACATGTAACCCTTGCCAGCACGCTAGGCCAGACAATATGCCAGATTCTGGATCCTCAGGGTGCCAATAGCTCTGGGAACCCCATCAGGCAGGTGTGCTGACTGAGGTGTCCAATGGAGAGGTGTCCCTCACACTCACTGCCCAAGAATTTACATCAAATAAACAAATGGGTTTCTTATTATACACAACTATATACAGAAAATACATGATTACTCAAGAGAAGATATCTATCTATCTATCTATCTAGATCAATAGTTAATAAAAAAACCAACATTTTTAATAGAATTTACAAATGCAACAGTAGATGAATAATTCCACCTCACTGGGTGGTCCCACTTGCATCAAACAACCTCAATGATTACATTGACCTGGTTATAACACTTTAAAACAGTCCATCCCTGCCATAACCCTGGTTTATTTCCCTCTGGTCACATTCCCCTTCCCATAACAATAAATGGCAATACAGCTTGCATTATGATCTACCACTAGATGGCAGAGACGAGGTTTCTGCTGTTCAGGGGAAGGTGGATTCTTTGCTCTTTCTTGGTAACTCAGCAAAAACAAGTCTCTGACCAGCCACTGCAAGTAATAGGCTTCGTTTTCTTCTGAGTCTCTGCCCCTCTCTCCAGGCTGGTGTTGCTCTCCTCTGGCTTTTCCCTACTGCCTTTCCCTCCCTCAGCTTTTTATGGCTCCATAGTAGCCAATCACAGCCCGGGGTTTGCATGGGGGCTCTGGTCACAATTCAAATGCTCCAGTAAAAAGCATTCATTGTGCACAGCATACCCTATGTTTGGAAAAGCTATTTCACCCTCTGCAAAATGTTGCCGCCATTCTTGCAAAGTTCTTAGGCACAGCTCACCCACTCAGCTTGCAGTCAAGCAAGCCTTTGCAACTGTTATATACAAATATGTCAGTAATAAGAGGAAGACCAGGAAAAGTATGGATCCCTCATCTCTATCCCTGGAAAAATCATGGAGCTTGTCTTCAAGGACCATTTCTAAGCACTTGGAGAAGAAGGTGATTAGGAACAGTCAGCATGGATACACCAAAGCAAGTCATGCCTGACCCACCTGATTGCCTTCTATGATGAGATGACTGGCTCTCTGGATGTGGGAAGAGCAGTTGACATGACACACCTTGACTTTAGCAAGGTTTTTGATACAGTCTCTCACAACATTCTTGTAAGCAAGCTAAGGAAGTATTGTCTGGATGAAGGGACTGTGAGGTGGATAGAAAACTGGTTGCATCGTTAGGCTCAAAAGAAAAGCCATCCCTAGGCTCTTTGATCCTGTTAATTTCATGAGTGAGTTCCATATTTTCTCCAAATTTTGACCATCTCTTGAAACTGAGAATCTTATTTACAGACCTACTTTTATCGTTTCATTTAATTCAAACTTAATTACATTGTAAACAGTCAATCCAAGTTTTTTTTTTATTGACAAAATCTTCTATAATGTCCTCACTGCTCATCAAAGCAGAGATTAAAATAGCATCTTCTCTTGTTATGTCAGTGATTATTTGGTAAATATATGTGTCAGTTATTGCATCTAGGCATAAGGTGGCCCCGCCCCGTCTTTATTAGCAAAATATATTTTCCAGTCTACATCTTGGAAATGAGTCTTCTATAATGAAACAATTTTAGTAGTATTTAGTGCTCTCGAACAATGCTGCTGAGAGCTCTATCTATACTCATATCTAAGCCTTCAAACCTCTAGGACAGATAAAGCCAATAGACACTCTTTTATCATCTTCCCACAAAGTACAATTGACTCAGACAAATTCTTTTTTATCAGTGCTATCTCTTCATTGCTTAGTCTTTCATAGCATTTTTGTACTTTCATTATTCTTACGGAAGAGCACATCACCTGTGTTCCAGTCATGACTTAGTTCCAACATAATTCTGTTATCTTTACAGTATCTAGTTTCATATTTTGTACCAGTAGTTGTGTGTTTACCATTTTGTTGCCTATGTTCCTTCAATTAGCATATAAAAACTTCAGTTGTTTCTCACTGAATCCAATATCTTCGCTAGATTAGGTACTGTTATTTTACTAACTATATCTTCTATCTGATTACCATTCTCAATATTCATACTTTCTTTCTTTTCTTTCCTTGACTTTTTATTTTTTTGAAATCCTGAGTTGCCCCTGCAGCTTCTTTTCTACTTCATCCACCATGTCCTTAAATCCTCTTTTGAACTACTGTTTTCTGTGATCTTTTTTCTGGGCTTCTTGGCCTTCTCCTAGGTCAGCCCTGTCTCCTTAAACCTCAGATGTTAATTGTCTGTGTGCAGTAAGCATACATTGGAAGCTTCCCTCATACCATCACCTAGAAGGTTGCATAAACTCTGGAACCAACAAACTTGAGCCTCCCCCCGCAAAAAGCCCTCCCCCCAAAAAACCCAAACAAACAAAAACCTAAATAAACCAACAAGCAACAGACAACAAGACAAATACATTCACTTAATCTCAAAGTACTGCAAGTCACTCCTCACCAGGGACAAGTCTCATATAAACTCCTTTGTTTTCTGTTTTTTGCAACCTCTTCCCTCCTTTGCAATCTCTCCCAAGGCAAGGTTCCCCATCTGATAGGTGGTCTCTTCTAGATGCTTGCCCATTGACTTTCATTTCCTATATCCTATGAATGTAGCTAGATGGCCATACTCCCTTCACAACTCTGCAGGACCTTCTTGCTGGACTAATTTTTCTCTATTCCGAATTCTCAGTAAGCAACTGAGTAAAATTGTCAAAACCATATAAACTGGGGTTCTCAATCTTTAGGTTCTTCAGGCTGAATGAGTGGTGAAGGGCTGGTCCACAGGCTGATTTGTGGGGTCAGCACCCAGATTAGGCACTGCACAACTAGATCCTGTCTTCCACTGCTTGGATCCAGCTGAATGCCACCCAGAACAGGCCCTGCATGCCTGGATACTACCTCATGATTCCAAGATCTTGCCTTGTGCCTCCTAGATCCAGCCTCTTGCACCCAGACATTGCCTTTCATGCCTGAATCGAACCTTGCATAGTCTGGATCCCACCTCATAATGCCTGTATCAGGATCCCACCTTGTGGCTTCAGGATTGGGCTCTGCACACCTGGATCATGTCTCTCACTGCCCTTGCCCATGCACCCAGATCATGTCCTGTACCACCCCTACCTTACACATTTGATCTGACAGGCAAGGCCACACACAGACTGTCCAGTGCTGTTGTACCCCTATGACACTATAATGGGTCTTATACCAGGCAAGGAGACTGAGACATGGTTGTCCTAAATGAAAAGCAAGTTTATTGAACCCTAACAGATGCAATTCTAATTAAAATTAAAGTAGCAGTAGCAGTTTAAAAATTTGAGATTTATAGCTAGTCAAAGCAGATGCTCATCACCCCAAATTTTTGCGAACGCAACTTCACTGGTTGATCAGGCTGTGAAGTCTTGTCCAGGGGACTCCTGGCTCCCACATCTGATGTCAAGATAAGATCTTGGTTCATCAGCAAGATCTATTCAGGCTTTCTTCTGGACTGTTCCGAAGGGTACGCTCTCCCACCTCTCTTTATATACCATATAGCTTGCATTTTTAAATAAATAAAATTAACTTAAGCCTTTCTCCTAATGCATATTCATAATCTTGATTCTGCTTGCCAAATATGATTACCTTTAACTGGAATTTTCTATTCTGAGGTAATCTTTTCATTCTTAAGTGGGGGTAGGTTTTGCTCTGACTGTTCCTCTTTTGACCAAGTTATATTTATTTAATTTAGTTAGCCAACTTCCTGATTCATTTTACGTCAGGGACAGCATTTTGCCATCTGCTCCTTTCACTGAGTGCATGTCTTGACCACAATTCAATTGCTTGAGCTGAGCACAAAGGTCAAGCCCAGGCGTGAAAGCCTCTGGGTCCCAGCAGTGCACAGGATTCCCATGAGGCCAGAAATGTAACAGAAATCAGCACTGCTACTGCTCCCCACTGCCAAATTTTTGGACCTGTGGGGAACCATACAGACTGGATGACATGGCTGTGCAGAGAAATCTGGCCTAGAGGTGTGGGTTGAGCATGCCTGACCTAACTAATTTAGGTGTCTACATCTTATCTGAAAGTAGATGAACTCTCAAATTAGTCCACTCCATCCAGGAAGAGCACAAAACATCTGCAGATACTTCTTCAGCTTGAAGAAGGGTGTTTGTGCCTGAAACCTTGCTAAGAAGAATTTTTCCAACTATTTGAATTGGTCTAATAAAAGAAATCAGATTTACCAAAGAACCTTGTCTGCCTATGTCCTTAGACCAACATGGCTACAACCTATACCCCTCAAATTAGTTAGGCACTTTTATTATTTTGTACATTTTCTTTACCTTTGCTTTTATACATAGCAGCCATCTTCAGGGCGATAGGTTTTTCTGGTCTAGTCTACTCCCATCTTTCAAAGAAAAGAAAGGGAAGCATCACTCCTAAAACTGTCATTTTAAGAACCATGTAACTGGTCCCAGAATTCCCAAACAGAATGAAACTTGCTTACATTTTGGTTTGAGAGGAATTAATGTATTTACGTAATGTTAATCTGAAACTGTAGGTGAATTCTAAAGGGTGTTTAACTACCAACATCACCAACATAATAACAACTGCAACTTATAATGTAATATAATAAGTAATTATTTAGTCGTAATTGTTTTATTCCTTTAAGAGGGAACAGTCAGCCCTGTTGAGGAGACTCAGCTGTGGGGCATTTGGATAATGAGGGAATTTCCCAGTGGGAGAGTAAAACCCAAAGGAGAGAGCAGATAGGTGCTCACCTGTGAGAGAGAGCAATTTGCAAGAAGGAAGGAAATGAGCTGAGCTGCTTGCTGCATGGAGAGGCAAAGCTGCTGCGCTGGGACCAGAGCCAAAGAGGTTCCCTCTCAATTTTCAGTATAGGACACCAAGATTTTGCTGTGTTTGTTTAAAAGACTGTTTTATTTGGGAGACTGGTGAAGGGTCTCCTTAGGGAGAAAAACCCACCTGCAGAAACCAGTAGGCTAAGCAACTCACTTACAATAGTATACTGCTTATTATATAGAAAATGCCAAATGTACTGTATATGCAATACACTAGTCTCTTATATACACTTTCTCCATTGATTTCTATTATGAGCTCTTTCTTTTTATTGGCTCTCAATAAAGTTTGAAAGAGAAAGAATAGCTCAGACAGTGTTCATAATCTGTAATCTGATTTAAGAGAATTATTAGGAAAATTCTAATAAAGAAGACAGACAAACACTATAAATGAGAGCACTCTATAGATGGTTAGATATGAAAAGGCACCATTAGGGCCATTAGGTTCCTTCTATAGCAGTCTAAACTGGGGAGAAAAGCTGCATTACTTCTAATTATGACTTGACTTTTGAGACCTTTTAAACTTCTAAACCATTTTCTGTGTGGTTTTTGTGTCTGTTTTTTAGTAGCTAATACATTCTTTTTCTAATTATTGTAGTGTTGTTGTTTGTTTTTTGTTTTTTTTTTCCTGGAACGTGGGGTCCTAACATTATGCATGCACACTGAGAGAAATATATTTATCTGCTTATTTTCTTTAGGTTGATAAGAATTGATAAACATTTTTGTCTTTTAGGACGTGTAAAAATTGTTTTTAATAAACATACAATCTGAACAGGATTTTAACATGCTACCTTTTGAAATTTCACAAGCCTTATTTTTACTGTATTCTGACTTTTGTTAAACTTAGTGGGAATTTAGAGGTATGATTTTGCCCACTGCAGGGCATCTACAATATTTTCATGAATACTTTAGAATTATATTGATAACGACTAAGAAATTTAAATTAAAATTTGAATATATACACTAAGGGCTGTAATTTTGGCCAATAAGGTTCAAAATATGTTCCTTGGTTCATAGCATGGTCTACATACACGTTAAAAACCATAAAAATTAAATCCAATACTGTATACTTATTTCACTTTTCAATTAAAAAACATTTAAATATTTTAATTAAATGTAGCACTTGTTTGGATGTGATGGATCATTTACCTTTTCAATACTGTTTCCTGTTTGACACTGGAAGAAGAAAAGGTGCTAATGGCTTTAATTTAAAAATGCAACCCTAATGGAGTTTGCCTACCTCAATTTTTAAATATAACAGAGGCATTTTATTAAGTTAAATAGTATTTAGTTAAGAAATATGATTACTGACACATGTTGAATTTTTCTCCTCCATGTTGGATCAAGTTTCTAAGGAAACGAATAGCAAAACTACATCAGAGGGAAGGGAGGGAGATCTAGCTGAGGATAACTACATCATGGGATAAACAGTTATTGGTCTATTTTGAAGTTCTAGCTGGGTGTGTCTACACAGCACATTTACTGCACAATTGACTAATGAACTGTGCAGTAATCCTTGTATTTCTACAGGTGCATCCCATTAGGTCAGAATAAACTAATATATTATGCAGCAGGATAGCACTTGTATTTACAAGTACTATCTTGCTGTAGAGTAAAAAATTCCACAACAGTGCATGTGTAGACACTGCCCCAGCTGGTTGGGGCACAGGAGTGCTTCAGTGCCCCATGCCCTGGCCAGCCGTTCCTCAGCATGTTGAGCTGGGGGGAGCAGCCCTGGGCTGGCAAACTGATTCCCCCCTCAATCCCACAGCTCACTACGCTGAGCATGAATAAACTCTGGAGCTTATTGCTCTGGAGTTTATTGTTCCTGGGCGCACCATTTGAACGTGAGCCTGGGAGCAATGAACTCCAAACAATAAGCTCCAGAGTTTATTCATGCGCCTTAATTGCTCATGTAGATGCGCCCACTGTGTGCTTCTGAAGAGGTATAAAGCTTAGGAAGGCACAATCGCAACCACCTGTCCCTGCCTTATGTCCTTTGTTTAGCTATCTCAGGCTTAAATTCCAGTTGTGCGCTGGTTGTGCCTTCTACCAGACACACTTCTTTTAAATTCCAAGAACAGGTCCTTTATTTGAAACCTTCCTCCCCTAAGAAAGGGGAGGGGGGAGGGCAGGTGCAACCCATGAGGGGTAGGGGGAGCAGGCATGACTCATGAGGGGTGGGGGGAAGGCATGACCCACAAGTGGGGTGGGGTGGGACATCCTACACCCCTATCTCATCTGCCTCTCCCTCCACTGGGACTTGCTTGTTCAGCTCCAGCAGCAGTGAAATTCAACATGCATTAGGAATCATAGTTCCTAACCAAATACTGTTTAACTTAAAAGCAGCTGCACACAGAGCAGCTTGTGGGAGGGGGACTGAGAGCACTGGCTGGGGGTGAGGGGAACAAGGGGCTGGGGGTGAAAAATAGACCAGTGCATTTGAAGGGGAGAGTGAAAAGAGCAGCCCTGGGGCTGGGACCTGTAGCTGGGTTTTCCTAGCCCCAAGGCTGCACAGGGGAAATGGCCCAAAGTTCCATGCACTGGTTTGACTGAAATTGAAGAAGTCTGATACTACATGGATCCAGGTTTATCTTAAACTGGGTGCTGCAATTTTTAGAGTAGCGTGTGTGCATGGAGTTTATGTTCTGTTACAGGTTTAGACTGATTGCTGGTCACTGAGACTGGGTGTGTAAATGTAAAGTTGGTACTGGAACAGGCTAAGTTTAAATTGGGTGACCATTCTGAGCCCAATTTAACTGCCTAAACGTTTGTACTTAGCCAGTGTGTCTATTTTCCATGCCAGCATATTTCCCTCTTTCCTGTTTAGATTGCTGGATCCTGAAGCATGGAATGTTTCTTACTACACAGAAAGAGAGCCCAGTGTTGTTTGGTGCCTAAAACAATAGTGCCAATAAATAGTTACACCCAGCCCACTTTTATGAATGTGTATAACAGTACAGATTTCATGGAACTAGAATCCTCCCTGGGAAAACAAACTTAAATACAATAAAAATGACAGAAAAAAAAACTTGAAACTGAACCG
>NW_005842319.1:93742-126216 GCF_000455745.1 Alligator sinensis
TTTGATTCAGCCAAACCTTATCCATGAGTAACTTTGTGAAGTCAAAGGTTCTATTCACAGGCACAGAGTTACTTGTATGGATAAGTCTTTTTTCAAGGCAGGAGATTTCTTTTTCATTGTCTCATACTTCAGTGCTTCCAGTTGCAACCAGAAGAAGAACAACAACAGATGTCAATTGAGGATCTACATTTACATGATTCCCAGCACAGTCATGCTGTCCAGGGATTTCCTTAAGGTTCAGATCAACATGAAAAATTGTTGTTATTTATCTAAAGCAAACTGAACCTTTTTTTTGGTTCACCAGAGATGTTAGTCTACTGATGTTTGAGGGATTTGATTGTTTGCCTTTGTTATGCTACTCAAGAGACTTTATTTTGGAATCCTTAGAGATTATTGGCATAGGAAGAAGAAAATGAAGCCCCTCCAACAAAAAGATGATAAGTAATAGATGAAACCCAATTGATTAAGAAATTCACTGTACTTCGGATGAGCACCTCAGAATTCAAATTCTTACCTGGGGAAAAAAAAAATGCTACTGCATTTTTGAGGAGCTTTGCTGTCATGTTGGGGACTGTTGCTAAATGTATGTCTTTTCTATTTTTTTTTTTCCATTTGAACTTCAGCTTATACTATGTAAGGCTCTAATGCTGAAAGAACATCTTTCTTTGACAGTGAAAAGGACAACATGAAAAAGTCTATTTTTCATTTTAACTGAGCTTTTGCTATCAGGGACTATGTCATTTGGGAGATAACCCTGTCTTTGCTCCTTGAGCTCCACAAGAAAGGGGCAAAGTAACAGAGTTTATTTTTGTGAGAGATGAGTTTTTGCAATCAGGGAATATAACACTGGGAATCTGTCTGCTTGTTTCATTGTTACTTCACTGGATCAGGCAGAGACCAAATTACTGCCTTCAATAAATGCATATATTGTTTTTTAGTTATCAAATCTGTGGTGTTATGTCACACAAACTTTGAAACAAAGAATGTATAAAAAATGCCTAGTCTAAGCCCTTCATTTACACCAGTGAAAAGTGGGACTTAATATATACAAGTGGGGAGTGTCCAGGAGAGCATGCATGTGCGCTTCCTGGGAGACAACTAGCAGTGGGCTCATCTACATGAGACACGAGGTCACTGTAGTGATGAGCTATGGTGATGTAGCATTGGCAGACATGAACCATGATGCCAATGCTGCTGTTCAGTAGCAATGAGCTTCATCGCTGTAGCTCATTGCTATGGTGATGTAGCATCTAAAAATAACTGTGCCTCCAGGACTGTGCAGTACCAGTGGTGCTGCACATTCATTGAGTACTTGCTAAAGTAAGTCCTAAATGACTGCACAGTATCAAATGTGCAGTCAGGTACACCTGTAGATTGCCCACTGGCACATATTTGTGCCTCTGCTAGTTGTCACCAGGGAACGCCCCTGCATGTGCACTCTGGCACAGGGCAAGTTACCCCAGGTGGGGCAGGACAGGCTGGAGCCCGCACCTGGGCTGCCTCAGTAGCCTTACCTAGTGTCCTTGGGGCTCCCAGGCCTGCAGTGGTGACAATCTGGGCACATGGAGTCTGGCCAGCAGCCAGAGTATGGCTCTGGCCAGATAGGCTCTGGTTTTGGTTATACATGGCAGCAGCATGCACTACCACACCACTTTTTTTGGTGTGCTTTGTGGTACTGGGATTTCCTAGTATCTAAATTTGGCTCTGCACTGCAAATATGCACTGCAAACAGTGCAAATATGCACTGCAAATATGCAGTGCAGAATACCAAATCATGTGTATGGGGTCTTGAAGGCCTCTGAGGTACTGCAAAGCACATGCATGTGCCCATGTGGATGTTCCTGTGGCGAGAATCCCAACTCCAAATGAAATTAGAGGTAATCAGCATATTTTAAAACTTGGCCTATCAACCATAAAATGTGCTATCATTCTGATAAGAGAGCATAATCTCTGTTTTGAACTCTGTCCAACTGCAAGTACTTATATAAGGTACAAGCCAATGGGGAATGATGAGCACCTAATTTTGTAATAATATACATTACTAGAAGTGTTATCATTGTGAGCTCCTCCTTTTTTTGTGTTAGAACTTATCCAAAGCACATTGTGATAAAGACCTAGAGCCTAAAAGAAATGAGCCAAAAGTACAAGTGTACAATAAACCTATGAGGGAGTGAGATCAGCTAAAATAAGAAAGCTTTCGAACTAATGGACTAATTATGTCCTATTAAAAAAAACCTTATTATTCTTTTTTTGGGATCCTTAATAGTTTGTTTAATCATGTTGCCCATTACTGTATAATTTTACACAAGCATTTCCAAATTTTCAAAAGATTGTACTTAGCAGAGGCTGCACAAGCAGAATGATGAACATTTTGAGAGAATCTCTGACAATATACCACAATTCTTGTAATAATTTCTTGACAAATCAAGAAATTTGGGCAAAGATGACTGTCTACTCATCAGAACACAGTTGAGGGTTTCCACAGGTAGAGCTGATCAGAACCCATGATTTCCATTCTGCAGAATTTTCTAATGTTTCAAAATCTATTTTCTTATACAATTTAAACAAAAAACACAAACTTTGAAAGTTCCTTAACAGATTTTGATCTGAGGCTATTGAAATATTTTGATTCATGGGGCAAAAAACCTGATTTTTGAGCCATTGAACTATTTTATTTCAATGACATAAATTTGCTAAGATATTTAAACCTAGTATTTGATGTAATACATCTACCATCTTGTGTAATACTAAAATAAGTAGTTTACTATAAAAGAAAATCTAAAACAGTTACATAAAAACAGAACTTTTTTAGCAGGGAAGTCAAAATGGGAAGTCAAAATGATTAAATATTTTTGTCCATTAAGTATTTAATCCAAATCAACCTGTTCCAGCAAATTATTAACACTTTTTGTTGAATTGCATTACAAAAAAAAAAAATACCAGTTGCTTTTTTTGCTCTGAACTATTTGTAATACAACATGTCAGGAAAAATTACATAGGCCAATGGGAAACACCTAAAGTAGTATTATTAAAAAGTAGTGGAAATGAAATGAAATGAATCTGTCACCTCAGCAACCTGACCAGCAAGATAAATTCTAAATGCAATTTGGGAAGAGGAGTGTATGTTATGCATCATGTTGATTGCACATTGGTGATATGACTCATTTCAACCTCTGTACAGAAACTAATGTATGTGAAATCTACTAATATTGAAATGAGCATTTTTTTCTTTAACTAAACTACTATAATTACAATATCTGAGGCTGATAATATAATTACCACAGTTCAAATCCATTAGGAAAACCCTTTCATTTTAACATCAAGATTAAGTTAAATTGAGTCAACTATTATAAGAGGTTCAATAAAAATAGCCAGAAAAACTGAAAGGAAATGTTAGTGTTACAGAGGGATTTGAGGTTTTGTTTTTGTTTAGGAGTATAACTTCATTGGTAACTCTCATGATGACTCTAGTATCAATGTCCCTAGAGGGAAGTGGGCAGGCTCTTGTTCAAAACAGAGGTGCATTGGTATCCCATGTATTATATGTAGTTCTAATGATGAGTAGCTGTTGGGAAAGAAGTTTCTCTCAACCCTTTGTGTTTTGGAGAGGGAACATACTGCTCACTCCTGTTTGTTTTTAGAGCAGGAGTTCTAATAAGAGTGAGATAAATTTATAATTAAATCTTGTTAAGGAAACTTAAAATGTGAATAATCACACGCTCACAGGGCGTATCCAGATGAGCCCACACATTCCTCTTGCAGCGTCTCAAACCCCTTTGAGATACTGCAAAAGGCATGTGTGGGAACGGGAAAAGGTTCCCTCCACTGAAAGTTTGCAGTGCAGGGGCAAAATTAGACCCCTGGATATCCAAGGGTAAAAAAAAAAAACAAAGTAAAAAAAAAAAAAAAGTGAGGCAATGCACAGTCCCAGACTGTGCTACCCTGAGGCAACCGGAGGCTGGGTCCTCCACAGAGATGCTCTGGCTGCCAGAGCATCTCTATGGTTAGCCCTCACCCTGGTGCTGAAGCACGATGCTTCGATGCTTGCTCATGCAGGGCAGGCAGCATGCCAGCCGCAGGGAATTGGACCCGGCTCCAGTGCAGGTAAGTAAGGGGGTGCGGGGCTGGAGGAGAGGGAAGGGGCCCCTAGTGGGGGGCTGTAGCCCCTGTGGGGAGCAGCAAAACATATAGGTATTTAGAATTCATTTTATTAGGATGATAGAAACACTGGTAGGCTTCCAAATTGCTTTAACACTATAGATATAGCAATAAAACATGCCCAATTGATCATATATATATATATATATACACTAGGAACATTTCAGCCATTAGTCAGCCTACCCCCCAGCCATGGGAGAGGAGAGCAGGCTCTGCAGAAAAAAAAAGATTGGGTCCTTCACTGCTTCTGCCTCCAGCGGTATACTGCAGCTGGCAGAACACCTGAGGCCACCCAGAAACAGGCTGGCTTGCCCCTGGAGCAGTGCAGGGAGGTGGCAGGAGGGTGGTTGGGTGTGCTGAGAGCTGGGGAACATGGCAGGGATGGTGCATGGGGTGCAGGGTTTGCCCGGGAGGGCTGCTAGCTTCCTTGAGCCTGCCCAGGCTTCCAGCACCTTATGCAAAGTCCACAATGCCTTCTCTGGCTACCAGCATACCCAGCTGCCCTCCTGCTGTTTCCCTGTGCTGCCTCAGGGGCAAGCCAGCCCATTCCCAGATGGCCTCAAGTGTTTTGCTGGCTGCAGGAGCCTGCTGAAGGCAGAAGAGGTGAAGGGCCCATTCCTTTTTTCCTGTGGGGCCTGCCCACCTCTCCAGCAGCCAGGGGGTGAGCTGACTGATTAATGGCACAGATTAATGGCCCCCTAGCCATAGGAGGGGTGGGCAGGCTCTGCTGGGGGAAAAAAAACAAACAAACCTCAGGCCCCTTGCTACTTCTGTCTTCAGCAGGCCCCTTTGACAATAACATGTATATAATGACAGAAAATAGAACCCACTGTTTCAATTAAAAACACACTGTTTCAATTTATAAGACATAGAATAAGGACTAAAACCCCATGTCACATATACAAGTGACATGGCACATCAAAGTTAAAGAGTTTTCAGGGTCTGGGGGCAATCTTCCAGGTGCTGATATTGCATTGTGCTGCCACAGGTAGCCCTGTGAGAGACTGTAATCTAAAGCAATCTCCTCTCTCCTACCCCACTGTAAGGCAAGAAAAGCCTAAGATAAAAAGATCATAAAAACAGTTTAAAATCACATTTTATCTCTCCCCACCCCTTCCCCATAAAATAATCCTTCTGTGCTATGCTTTTTTTGGAGTCAGTACAAGATCTCAACCCGATCATCTTTTTGCGTAAGCCATACAATGCTCTGAAGTAGCAGCATTGCCAAAAGAACCCCCTGCCTCCCGCCCCCACCCTGAAAGAATAGCTATTTTAGATCTTCCTCAGTCCTGTTATGGGTGTGTAATTTCAGATATTTTAATGTGGATGGATGGTATTTTAATATGGATTTAAAAAGGGTAATTTTCCTGATCAAGCACAACCTTTCCAGACAGTAATTTTCCCTGTCCATTCTATCTCTAAGTGAGATTTCTGTCTTCATCATTTTAACACTATTTCAGCATGAAGGTGGGTCTTTCAGATTCTTTCTGCCTTTTCTCCTAAAGAAGACTATGTAGTGTGGGCACAAAATCAGTGTCATCCTTCTTGAATATGTTTATTTGTCACAGTTTGTGTTTAGCTTTTTCTGATTACTTCACCTATTCCTCCCTCCAGGTGTTCCTTTCCCTGTGAATGCAAAGATAGTACCTTTCTGACCCTCATTGTATATCATGGTCCTATCTTTTTGCCCCATCTCTTCTTTAGAAGATTTGCTTATTTTTCTTCATTTCATTGGCCTTTTGGTTTTCTTTGTTTTCTTACAGGATCATATGTCTGTGTTTTCAGTGCTCAAAAAGCAATGCTCACCTACAGCCTTACATTCTTTTTAGAATCTAGGTTTGA
Source organism: Alligator sinensis (assembly GCF_000455745.1). NCBI lineage: Eukaryota > Metazoa > Chordata > Crocodylia > Alligatoridae > Alligator > Alligator sinensis. The sequence goes on from NW_005842319.1 coordinate 99,743, forward strand.
TGATGCATATCCTCTAAGTTTGATCTTTTTCTGGTTTAAAAGCTTTTGCATCTTTGCAAGTCTCTCAGTACTTTTTTTAACATGTCATTTTCCCCCTTGTTCCATTTACAGCTGCCCTCTCCTTTCATGTCTAATCTTGCCATTTCTATATTTTTTTCTTTCCTAGCTTCCTAGCTTCTTACAATAGTTTCCTAAGCTCAGTTACATTGTTTCTCTCATTAATGTTGACCTCTCCTCCTATTTAAAAAATAGCGTTTTGGCAGTTTCACTAGCTTAGATAGCAACATACAAAGGTTTGGAATCACAGAGCATTAAGGACAAGGGCTGATCAGCTGCTGTGGTGAGGAACAAAATTATTACTATGGCAAATTGTGTTATTTTTTTTTTTACATAACTCATACTCCCAAATATAATACAACCCTTGGATGTTTATACATGTGCTCCAGAAATGTGAGGAGGGGTGCTTTAATTAGAGTGGTTCCAAGAGCTGCCTGAAGCGACATGTGTATCAGTGTCCCTATGATGAAAAATGGCAGTGGGGGAACTAACTAAAACTTGTCGAATCAAGTGCTTTAACTAAAGCAGACTCCAGTGATGCTGGAGTCTGCTGGAGCACGGTAATGGCCATGCTCCAGCAGACTTGATTAATCGAGTTAATTAATTGAGTTCATTACTACTTTATTTAATTACAGTGTGTTGGAGTAGCCTCACTGCATGGCTATGAGTGCCCCTTGTTTTTGAAAGGGGAAATGAAGAAAACATATTTTTCCAGAGTTATGGCTGCATAAAACAGGGACAGAGCCTAATCTTCATCTTACTTACCCACCCTTTTCTGCATAACTAAAGTGGAATCCCTAGATGCTGCTGAAGACTTGTCTCCATGGGTAGATCTGTAACTTTGAATAGGCTAAAGAGTCTGTAAAAGAGAGAGCCCAGGAACTGCTAACAGACAGTGAAATTGTCCTACAAAAGCATAGTGTGGACATCAAGAATATTACAAGGAAGAAACAATTTGTAGAGTGAGAACAATGAGCCATTAAGTCAATTGAATCCCTCATCAGCCTAAACAGTAGTATCACATGTGCTTCATTGTTGAGTAGGAATGAAGCCAAACCAGGGAGCCATCTACACCAGATGTTTTACTGCACAGTATAAGAATCTACTGCAAAATAAATTGTCACTATGTAACCATGTGCTGATCTCCTCTGCAGTAAAATAGACTAATGCACAGTAGCATATGTGCAGACACTGAGTTGGAGCAAATTTAATTCTGATCAGCCACACCACCAAAGGAACAGCCTCCTGCTAGTGGCAGAGCAATATGGCTGTGTGTCCCTCCAGACACAGGGCAGGGGCAACTCTTTAGCAGTCCCTGGCCTGCCTTTAGACCCATGGCTTGATCACTGACCTGCCCCTGGCCACTGTGTGCTGGTGTGGTAGGCATGTGCTGACTGCAGCAGTGCAGAGCCCTGGCCTGACCCCCAGGCCTCTGCTGGCTGCTCTCTGGCCCTTGTCCCCTCTGGGCCTGCCTTATGAAGGAAGAGGGGAAGCAGGCTGGACAGCACCCACCCTTGCCCCTGGCCGAGCCCCTCTGCTACCAGCTTCACCACAATGTCCTTACCCACAGTGGTTCTGCCAGAGGCTGGGATGTTTGGTGCCTCTGCCCAGGCTCTGTGCTACAGGCACCTCCAGCCCACTGTTCCACCCTTGACACTGCACCAAACACACTCTTGTAAATATTTGCATTGGAAAGATGGTGCTTTATTGGTGGTGGGTGGCGGGGTTATGGGGGACCTGTTGTTGGGGAGGGAGGGTGGGCGTGAGTGTGTTGTGGTGGAGGAAAATAAAGATTGTTGATTGGAAACTGTCCAGAGTGCATGTGGTCTTGGGATGCACTGTGGACCTGGGGTCTGTGGGAAGGCTCCCAGGAAACCTACTGTGGTGAGTGGGGGAAGAGGTGGCCCATAAGCTCCTTGTGGACATGGTGCTTTGTCTGCTGCTGGCAGGGGGGTAGAGTGGGGAGCAACCATGGTGCACTCACCACAGGCTCCTAGAACAGCAACTGTGGCCAGTCTGAGCCTGCCCCCTGGAGACCCCTGTGAGGCTGAGCCTGCTCCCCAGTTGACCCCTACCACTCAGAAAGCTGCATCTAGAGCCTGCAGCTCCCCCTGGCTGCTGCAAGAGGTCACAGAAGGTCAGGAGCAGGTCTGGATCTGCTTAATCCTCTAAGAAACAAATCTGCTCCCAACAGGGTGTACATGTACCTGGCAAACATTCCCAGGGCTGGGTGGTTGGGCATGTCTACATATTCATTAATGTCTGTAATAATGGCACATTAAGTTTAGTACCTGTAATGACAGGTACTAAATGTCCTGTAATTGGCATTACTGCACATTGGGTTTTTTGTGATGCTACTGTGCCTTAGACTAACTCTACTGCACATTAGCACATTAGCATGGGCTTTTCCTGCCACACTAATGGGCAGTAGAATTAGTATTCTGTGCATTAAGTGTCTCATGTAGATGCACCCAGAGTGCAGTAAATTACCGTGCAGTAAGCCTAAATAGCATTAATTGCATGTGTAGATGCACCCCCAGAGTACTTCCAACCCTGGGCAGAATAACAGCTTCCCTGATTAATATACACACCCCAATTTTGGGGGACTGATTTTTGGGACAAAAGTGAATTTTATAGGCAAAAAAGAAAATATGGTAATTGCTTTTCCACTTGTATTACTAATATCTTCTTCAAAAAGTTGTTGCAAGGATAAATACATTAATGCTCATAAACTATTTAAGATCCATGTGTTGTCTTTGTATGAATCTGTGTGTCTGTCTCTGTCTCTGAAGATGATAGACAATTGTGATTGTCATATCAGAAAAGACTAGTATTCCATGTATTCTAGCATAGGAATTAAGATATAGGCTGTAATTACTATAGTAAATTGTTTTTTATTGGGGTGAGGGGGTTCTTTTTAAACCATGGCAAAAATATTTTTGGAAGTGTTTTGTTTTTGTTTCCTATTTTTTCAAGTTTTACCAAAAATATATATATATTTTTAAATCAGATTTCTTTTTCCTTCACAAATGTTCAGGTATCAAATTTGTTTTGTCTTATAGGAAAAAAAATAAATGTTCCTTGTAAACTTAGGAAAAAGGCCTGTTCAAAATATCTGTTCTTCTTCCCCTCAATTAGTGTTTCTGACCAATTCTAATTCTATAAACCATTTTTTATAAGGAACTGGGACTCAGAAATGAAATGCTGTACCTAAACTCACATATAGGAAGTCTATGGAAGAGAGAACAATAATTGCTATGATTTTGGAGTCTCATTCTCATAACTATCCCTCCTGCCCTGAGTGTCAGTGGAGTTTGAGTCTATAATATTGTTTGTCACATCTGATCAGGTCTTTCCACACACAATGATATCTTTCCACAAAAGAAATATGGGTTAAACAATTAAGTCAGACCTAATAGAGCTAAGATCTATTCCACCGATTAAGTGCATAAGTGGGCACAGGTACCTAAGCACAATTAAATTCCACCCAGTGAGGTCTCAAAAATACTGTTAATACATGTGGTGGACTCTCCACCAGAGCCCAGCATGTTAGGCTCATGAAATCTCCAATGTGATTGGTGGAGCATTTCCACCAATCGGGAAGGGATGGGGAGGAGCCTGTCCCAGAGTCTTGACCTGATTGTGAACTGCACTTTTCAGGTCTAGCAGGCTTCAGGGGCAGAGCCCTCAGAGAGAATAAAAAAAGCAGTGTTTCCAGCACATGGGAGATGTGTCAATGGGTGGAGGTGAGAGTGGGACTAAGAAGAGCTGAGGAAGAGCTGCCCAGCAAGTGAATGCTGCTGCCCTAAAGAGCCCCTGTGCATGTTTCTCACTAGACAGGAGCTGCAAATGGCTTCAGCCCCAGTCGGTGCACAGTGCAGCATGAGGCCAGACCCTGGGAGCAAGAGGATGAGGTCTGCAATCCCTGGTATGTGGCCATGGCTCCCGGTGCATGGAGCCAGCAAGACTCCAGGAGCCATCTGCACTAGCTTGAGATTCCATCTTCCAGCACATGGCACAGAACCCAGTGTAGGAGATGCTGCACGGAGGTTCCTGGAGCAGACCCAGCCCCAGAGCCACACAAGGTGGTCTGGGCTTCCAACCCCGAGGAAAAGCCAAAGCCCCAAAAGATCACACAACGGTACTTGAGGCTCTGAATGGGGAGCAACCCAGGAAGAGTCAGAGGCTCCGGAGACTTCTGCAAACAAGAAGCCACTTGCCTGAGGGGATGAGGACCAATTGCTTGGGCACCAGATTCATGAGCTGCTGAGAAATACGGGTCCCAGAAAGGAGGGGAAATCCTTCTTGGCTAAAAAGGGGCTCCTGGAGAGAGGGACTAGGGAGGGTTCCTTCTGAGTTTGTGAGCTTCCTAGGGGGCATGATGTGAGGTCCAAGTGCAATAAGGTCTTCCCTCATGGGTCAATAGAGTGTAATCCAGGCCCCAGGAACATGATGGAGCCTTTGGAACCCTTTTAATAGTTTAAGATTACTTCTATGCTTATGCTTAGAATTTGTGATATTGCATCTTATACTTTGTTGTAGCAGAAAGCCCCCTTTGTACGTTTCCCTTCTGGACATGGATATAACAGAAGCCCCTTCTTCCCTGTACCCCCCTCCCCCCGTTTTGTACATTTATTTTCCTTCTAAGTATTGGAAGAGACCTAGCACACTCATTGCATAGATGTGGCAAGACTCAGAGCCAGCCAGAAAGTTGAAGTGGCTTCCTGTAGGAGAAACCTAGAAACTACATCTACATAGTGATTAAGCTCAGTGTTACTAAAGAAAACAAAATAACTAAATATCCACTGTAAAGACTGTAAATATATCCTGTGGTATCCCAACTCACTTACTGTCCCCAGTAGCCTTTGATCCTCACTACCTCACATTGCATTTTTATATATTTCTCACAGAGCATTTTTATATTTAATCTGTCTCCTCTTTACTGTGGCATTTTTTTATTTTATATTTTATACTTTTAAACTCTTAAGGAATGTACTTCCTGCAGAATGAAGTTATACCCTGGACCATTGTTAAAACTGCATTGAAATTGTAATTGTAGTGATAGAATCTGTTGAGTGAATGCAAGTGATTGATGATCATCTGTAGACAATAGCCTAGCCAAAGGACCTCCATTTTAAGCTCATCAAGCTAAAGAGCTGATTCCTGGAACTGAGCACTCATCCTATGGACTATTCCTGTAACTCATGACAATACAGCCATTAAGTCAATAAGTCAAGACTGAACTCCCGAAACTTCAGGTACCATCAGGCAGCGACCCCTATGACTAGCACCTGTCAGGTACTTCTCAAGAACCACGTGGGACAGCAACCTCTGAATTGAGCAGCCAAGATGATGCTGGGGGATCACACAAGTCTGCCAGAAAGGGATAAAAGGCAGTGAAGTATGACCCTTAGTGGCACCCTCTCATTCAGCACCTGACCTACCAAGACAGAAGGAAAAGCAGATGACCCCCTTCTGGAGAAGACATCACCTTGAAGGAAGCTCACCATCAACAGCAGACTCCAGGGCCTTGGATAGGTATACACTGACACCAGTGCTCCCACAATCATTACAGTAGCTACTATGCACTATACTACATGGATTGGAATGAGTGAGTGCATGTGTGTGTGTATGTGCTAAGGTGACCAGTACCATCCATAACTCAAAGTTTGCTTTTATGATTTTATTGGTAACGTCACATCCCATCCAATAAACTAGAATTTATTATGATCCTGTGCATTGGTCCTTTGTAGCCAACATTATTGTGATATTGTATTTTATGTTTTGTGGTACTGTGTCCTATATGATTCATATTGATGGCCTGCTAGGACCCCTCCCCATTACTTACCTGTGTTTACTTGTAACTTACCTTAACCCCAGTAGTGGTCATCCTTTGTAGGGAAACAAGGTTATTAGTCCTATATTATATGTAAATATGTGTATCAGTTTTTATATTAACATTTATCTTTTAAGGTTCCCTGTAAATATTAATACGTTTGTATATAGTTTAATATTGTCCTAGCCTGGCTCTATAGGGAACAGGGAGACTGAGCTCAGCTTGCAGTTCTCTCCCACAGCACTCCTTCCTGCTGCCAATGCCTTTCACTCAGACAGGGTTGTACATAGCCTGGGTACACCCCAGCTACATACAAAAGGTAGGTAGTTTCACCTCCTTGATGCTTTTTTGTTACTCAGTCTTAAGGGTAGGGTATGCTGTGTACAAAAGTAGATGTAATGCGGATCTTTAGGGAGTTCAGGAGGGTGGAATGAACTTGCACTTTAACACCTACGTCCACTTAGATACCCATTTGAAGGAATAGGATCTGGCCAACAGTGTATTTGACATTATTATTTTAAGATGTGATTTGTCTCCTCTGTAAAGAACAAGCTAAATTCCTGGTATTATAAAAGCACTGGACATTTGAACTCTTATATTTATCCCTGGGCTTAATACAGCTGGCAGGGAGTTTCAGAACATTTCTATCCCGTCCATGATTCAAATCTGATCTACAGGGATTGTCTTCTTTCTTAGAGTGAGAGATAATTCGCTCTGCAGAGCTGAGCTTGACAGAGAAATTTTATCAATTACGTATGGAGTTTTGTGATATAAAATTCTATCCACTGGGGAACTTGAATAAAATCACAAAATTCAATCCATTTAAGAATCTTTAAGGCCACAGAAATTGGACTGCTGCATTGTGGTCCAAAGATAGAAACTTCAACCTAACTTGAATCTTATCTGTTTATAAACAATTTACAGTGGTGAGAATGTTGATTTTCTATTTTAATTAAAGGCAAGAGGGCATATCTTCTACTGGTTATGGAGATAGTTCCTTGGGGGCTCTGTCTATAGTTTTTTAGGTTGCACATAGTCATTTGCTACATCCCATCTATGTTCACATGGCTTACTTTACTACATGAACTTAGACCAGGTGTGGCATGTACAGCCATTTGCTGATGCCAGAAGCAGCATGCAGAAGCTGGTATAAGTAACTAGGGGTGGAAGGACAGGTGGAAAGGAACAGGGACAGCTAGTGGGTCCATGGGAGAAGGGAAGAAGGGAGGGGACTGGCAGGTCTGCAGGAGCATTTATGGGTTTGTGGCGGGGATTGGGGCATGGGAGGATCTAGGATTCTGAAGAGATGGGTGAGGTGAATCATCACATATCAAACAGCTGAGTTTTTTCCACCTACTCAGGTGAACTGGTTTAGATTGGCCCTGCCATTTTTTGCCTGATTTAACCACTGTGAACACTTGCACAGGTAGACATTTAGATTGAACTAACCCTAGTTAGACCAATCTAAATGTAATGGCTGTATGTATATTTAAGAGTCAGTCTATGTTTATGATTTTGCCTCAGAACTCTGCATAGATACTTTATGTTGACCTTATATGGCACAGAGATATCATTAACAGCCAATCTATTATTAGTTTATAGTCTCTTATGTCCTCTGATTTCATAAGTTCCTGCTTGTTTGTAGTCATTGTTGTCACAGGAGAATATTGTTTCCTGTGGTAGTAGTCTGCATGTGACTTTATTTAATGTGAGAAAGCTGGGATGCAAAAAACAACCACAATGTTGACAAGGAGGAGATCTGAAGCCAGTGACAAGGGGGGAATCCTAGATACAAGGAGACCTCCATCTTGCTGCAGCCTTCTTCCATCTTTACAGCTGTTGAAATCCTTGTATTTTCTTAGGGACTTGTGGTTGAACTGTAGTTTGTCCAAAACCTTCCCTCAGGTCTATTCACCATGAGTGATCTCTCCAAGAGTGTGAGACTCCATATGACATAGCTCTGAGGATCACTGGGACATGCAGCTTCTCTACCACTACAAGGTCTCAGTCCATAGAGAGGTTGTTTGTATATAGTCTATAGGAAAATGATTTTTTTTTACCAATAGAAATTAAGTTTCAAAAGAGCACTTTAACAGGGTATACCTCCAGGAAAGGTCATGATGCCCCTAGTGAATGTGAAGCACCTATCTGCCTACCCCAACCCCCTAATTTGGCCCCTCTTTCTGTTGACTAGAAAGGACCGACTCTCGGGATCATCATAAATTCTAGCTTATTGTATGGGATGTGAAGGTACCAATAAAATCATAAATGCAAACTTGAGTTATGAGGGGTAATGGGCACCTTAGCGCATGCGCACACACACACATACGCACTCACTCATTCAAACCTATGTCATCTAAACCCATGTTTTATAGTGTATATTAGCTCCTGTAGTGAGGCTCTGGAGTCTGCTGTTGATAGTGAGCTTCCTTCAAGGTGATGTCTTCTCCAGAAGGGAGTCACCCGCTTGTCCTTCTGTCTTGGTAGGTTAGGTGCTGAATGAGAGGGTGCCACTAAGGATCATGCTTCACTGCCTTTTATCCCTTTCTGGCAGACTTGTGTTATCCCCCAGCACCATCTTGGCTGCCCAATCCAGAGGTTGCTGTCCCACATGGGTCTTGAGTAGTGCATGGTAGCTATTAGTCACAGGGGTCTTTGCCTGCTGGTACCTGAATTTTCAGGAGCCCACCCTTGATTTATTGACTTAATGTCTATATTGTTATGGGTTACAAAAATAGTCAATAGGGTGAGTACTCAGTTCCAGGGATCAGTTTCTTGCCTTGATCAGCCTAAAATGGCTTGTAGAGTAGAGTTTTGCAATGGTAAGTTGCTCTGGCTAGGCTATTGTCAATTAATAGCCAGAGGTACTTGGTTTGTCATTCATACTAGCATTCATTCAAGGGACTGCCCAATATAGCAGATTTTATCACTTTACAATTACAATTTCAATGCAGTTTTTAACAATGGTCTAGGGTGTAAGTTCATTCTACAGAGAATACATTCCTTAAGGGTTTAAAAGAATAAAATATAAAATACAAAATGAAATGTGAAAAATGAAACAAATGAAATATGAAAATGCACTGAGAGACATATATAAAAATGCAATGTGAGATAGTGAGAATCAAAGGTTACTGGGAACAGTAAGTGAGTTATTAGCACCAGGATATATTTACAGTCTTTGAAGTGGATATTTTAGTTCTTTTGTTTTCTTTAGTGACACTGAGCTTAATTGATATGTAGATGTAGTTTCTAGGTTTCTCCTATAGAAAAGCACTTCAACGTTGTGGCTTACTCTGAGTCTTGCCACAGCTATGCAAAGACTAGGTCTCTGTCAATACTTAGAAGGAAAAAGAAATGCACAAAATGGTGGGGGATGGCTGGGGAGCGGGGAAGGCAGGCAAGAAGGGGCTTCTGTTACATCAATGTCCAGAAGGAAAATATACAAAGTGGGCTTTCTACTACATTGATTGCCTGCCATGCTTTGATGTTATGACTATGTTGTCTAGGAGGCTGCCTTTAGATAACCACAGTCTAGTTGAGGGTGTTTTGCCTCCCCTTCTCCTTCCCCAGCTTTGACCACCTGGGTAGTGCAGGGATGTCCTTCTTTCCCTCTATCTTCAGCTGGGGATTCAACACTGTTGGATTCTAGCTCACCTAACTTCTGTCAGAGCCTCTGGCCCCTCTGGGACTTCAGTCCCCTCCCAGGACTCCACCCCTGAGCTCTCACTTACTGGCTCAGCAGAGACTTCTCCTGAGCAGAAGCTCCTCCTGCAAGTCTTGCCTAGGCCCTTGTTTTTCAGGATGGCTCCATCCTGCTCTACCACTAAGGCCATTCCCCCTTTCTCTGCCTTGAGGAAGGGTTTGTATCCCTGTTAACCTCTACCCCTCAGTCAACTGACAAGACCTCCTGATTACTTGTCCCAGGTACTACCAATGCCCCACCTACTCTTCCTGCTCTTGTTCCTGTAGCCAGCTAGCTGCAAGCTGGGCTTTACAAAGCAAAAGGGCATGAGGCATGGCAGGAAACTCTGCCTCTTTAAGACAGTGGTTTTCAACAATTTTTGTACCAGGACCTATTTGTAAACACCAATGGCCAGTCCTGTCCCAGTGGCCCTCACTCCTGACCTACTGCCCCCTGCCCCCAGACCCAAAGCCTGCCAGGGTGTGGTGCCAGGGGGTTATAGAGGGCCCCAAGCAGCCCCTTGCAGGCTGGAACTCTGCCAGCCCGCAAGGGAAAAGCCAGAGTTTCCCACATTTTTCTCATTTAAAGGAAAATCCATTTTTAAAGTTTGTTTGCAACCCTTTCTTATATACTTGCAACCCACTTTGAGGTTGTAGACTATGGGTTGAACCCCTGCTTTAAGGGGTTCTTGCCCTTACCTGCCACGGGCAGCTTGGTTTCCCGCCCCATCCCCCCAACTCTCCACTTGGTGTTTTTTTTCTGGCCACCACTGTCTCTGCCCCTCTGGCTGGATTGTCAGTGCTTCCCCACCTTTGTAGGCAGCCAACCCTCTTACCTGGGATACAAAAATTCTAGTCTTAAAGTGACCATGCTACTCCTCTTCACCCAGCCAACTCTTCTCCATAATAAGGCTAGGGTTCCCTGTTAGAGGCACCTAGATCTGGAAAAGATCCCAGGTCCCTTGATCCCATCTTTTGAATTCTAACTTAGATTCTACATATTTCTGAGTTGCTATTGCACCAGCTGGACAGGGTCTCTATGCAATGATTCACCTACTTCTTGTATGAAACTTATTAGAAAAGAAATTCTTTTGGAGAGGAAAATATATCAACTGTCCAATGAACACCTACCCCAAATCCTCCAAACACCATCCAAACACACATAAGGTGAAGCAGCATTTTTTCGCGAAAGGAATATCAATTAAAATTTGTCTCTAAGATTTGTAAAATGAAACAAATGAGGCTACTTTGTTATACCCAATCTTAACACCAGTCAGTGCATTTCCAAATAAATTCAGTTGACCCTAGAATCTTGTCATTAGAGTACAGGAGAGGTCTGTAACCAAAATACACAAGAAAAGAAAACCTTTGCCCCCTCTGAACCTCCTGTACATCTAAAATCAATCACAGAGAGACAGTTGCAACTGACATTAAGTAAATGAATAACACAAACAATGTTAAACTTTCACCTTTCATACCTAACCACTCTATAATGCACGTATTTGGGCTGTGTCAGAGATATATTGGTTCAGTCCAAGGGTATGCTTTGTAGTCCTGTCTTTTTTAATTATTGCAGTATCAGTTCAATGATTCACTGAATACAAAAGCTTTTGTCTTGTTAATCTTTCCTGAGATAAGTGGAGTATAGTCTTCCTTGGCCTGTTTACCCTAAGCAGAAAAGGCATGTAAGAGTCTTCATGCATGACGTGCTTGATGTTTTGCTGCTTTGTTCTGGCTGCTGTATACAGAGCTAGTTATGATGGAAGTAAAACTACTCAAGTGCACCCTGCTTACCAAATAACAGCTCTTGCCTCTATAAATGTGTGCTTGTCAAGGGGAAATCAATAAACATTTAAGTTTTCATTGTTCTCCTTCATCTCTGTCATTTTAATCTTGTTGTTCATTTTTCATCTCCCAAATATTAAGTGTTTCATGCTTTTGAGATTGTTTTACCAGTGCAAGTTCTTTTTCCCACCTATGAACTTCCCTTGTCTTTCTATCCATGTCAGTTTTTAAATGTATTTAATCTGTATATTTTTGGACAAAATCCTAGGAAATACCACTTGGTGTTTTTTCTTCTGGCATTGTTAAGGTCATTGGTATGACAAACTATTTAAACATAATCTTAGAGGAGTCACTCAATGTGAAACTGGAACTAACCAACCCATCCCCAAAATTATGGTCAGGTGGCTTGAGAATGGTGTGTGTGCGTGCGCGCGCGCGTGCGCATATGGGAACAAGTTTACATATATGTACATAAGGGGTTGTAAGAGATTATAATCACTAATTCATCCTTGCTACACTACTTGAGTTTTGGTTTTGCTGGGGACAAACAAGATGGAAAGTCTCCCTGAAAGCTGACCCATTAAGTTAACAGTAGCCCCAGAAGGAATATTTTGCAGCTGGATGCTGCTTTTCTATTCTTTACTTGGTAAGTATTTATATCTTCTGTTATGTCTTCCCCTTCATATTCCAAAATAAGATGGCTGTTCTTCTATCTTAAAATGGACAAGGATGTTAAAGAAAACTAAAAATACCTTATAAAGGGATGTGTGATAGTGCATGCTATGTCATTCTGTTTCCTATAGTAACAAATGGTTTATGCTGAGACTTTTTAATAGCACTGTATTATTTTCTTGCAAGAGAACCATAAACATGTCACCACTATAACTATGTACTTACAACCTCTTTCATCTCATTTTGTGTTTTTGGAGAGGATATTGGATGAGACTCACTCCCAGGATGCAGGATGACATTTGCTCTTGTTAGTATATAAGAAAGAGGCTTTACTCACTGCATGATTTTGTGCACACTGAAGTCAATAGTAAAAGCTCTCCTGATTTAAGTGATGCAGAATCAAGCCCTTGAAGGGCTAGTAAATATTATGCAGTGTTTATCAATTTTAAAAATGGAAACTATAAATGATCTTTTAAAAAAAATGCTTTTTCCTGAGAAGAAGCTTTCTGTATGTTACCTATTCCATCCTTGACTAAAGTTGGATGGAATTACACTAGAACAGTCCATCCTTAAATTTAAGGGCTTTCAGAGGAAGGGTTTACTTGTTTTTTGTTTATTTGCAGGGGAGAGAGGGAGCACTAAAAACAGGCAGCTAACATTGAATCCTGGAATTGTGTGTGTGTGTGCACATATTCCCAGTCTTTTTACAAGAAATAATAATAAAAAAGACCATGTCCTCATTTTTTATACCTGTTTCCCCTTTTTATTTTCAGTTGTGTTACATTTTGTTCACTAATATTTAGTCTTCATGATTTTCCTTACACTGCCTTTTTTCTATACCTTTTTATTATTCTCTAAATCTTAAGAATTTTTCTTCCCAAAACTTTGTGTTAGATACATTTTTTAGGGGTTTTTTATTTGATCTTTCTCTTATCTAGTTCTTACCATCAGTGCTCCCTTCTCCCATATCCTGTTTTCTTTATCTCATCCTCTCTCCAGCACAAGTCTCTCTCTCTCTTTCTCTCATTCTCTCTTTCACCTCCAGATTTAATACCTTTAGTCTCCTTTTCCTTTTAACTGCAAACTGTGTTATTCATGGGCTCAGCAGAGGAGCTGTAGTCAACCTTCAGGAGTAGTTAAGATTTTATTACAACAAATTAAAGGAAATAGAGGCAACAAGGAGACAGCTTCATCACACCACTGTTTGAAGTCCTTGCTCTTGACCAACTGCCTGCAGCCAGGGCTATCCAATCAACATGGCTGGACTGCTAAAAGCCTCTTAAAGGGTTAGTATTAGAGGTGTGTGAAATGGGCCATATTCGATTCAGATTCAGCCTGAATCAGGAACAGTGATTCGACTCACTGATTCAATGCTGATTTGGAGAATCATTGATACAGCCATAGACACAGTTTTAAATGTTTTTACTACATATTTAGAGGCACCAGGCACGGCTCATGAATGCTGAGATGGTGGGGTTGATGGAGCATCCCACAGGAGCATGGGATGGCCCCCTGCACGCTTGGCTGCAAACCTGGAAGAGGACAGGAAGTGCTTCCAGTCCATTTCTGGGTGTGCTGCTGAGTGTGCAGGGCCCTCCCCCCACACCTCCCCAGCTTGGCAGATCAGCCACAGTGGGATCCTGGGTGCCCCCTCAGATCCAGGAGGCACCAGTCACCAAGCCAAAGGGATGTGTGTGTGTGTGGGGGGGGCGGGGGGGAGGGGCTGCATGTTCCCCAGTGAATCCAGAAATGGACCAGAAGTACTTCTGATCCACTTCTGGGTCTGCTGCCGAACATGCTGGGGACCAACCCCATGCTCCTCTGGGGTGCTCCATCCGCTCCACCATCTCAGCATTCACGAGCTGCCTGACACCTTGAGGTATGTAGAAAAAACATTTAAACCTGTGTCTATGTCCAATTCATTGAATCTTTTAGAATCTCTCTGAATCGATTTGGAGGGTTCCGATTTGATTCAGAGAGATTAAAGGGTCTCCTGATTTGATTTAGATTCAGAGATTTGGCCACTGAATTGGGCCAAATCTCCACTGAATTGAATCAGCGACCAAAGCTTTGCACAGCCCTAATCAGTATCATTACTGAATCATACTTTTCTTGACTGTTTTGAGACTGGGGTATAGGAACTTAGAGTGCTTTCAGATGGATAGGTGGATGACTTGAAGATTTGTCTTTTCAAGTACTTTTTCAGTGACTTCAATGTCTTTTGACTTTCCTTGCTAACCTCTGACTGTAGTTGTCATCAGAGGACCCAAACAAGTCTAATCCATGTTAAAATTAAAGGTAATAAACTAATAATTAATGAATGCTGAATAGGCAAATTTCTGCTTACCTTTCTCAGGTTAGACCTACTCTTCAAGACACTGGCAAGGTCAGGCTTGGCAATGACTAATTTCTGGTTCAAAACCACATAAATTAAATATGGAAATTACCTATTGAAGTATGTTTTCTATTCTTTTAATAGTTCCTATTAAATATTTATTGTGTGTTTTGTCTAGCCTATATCTAAATGGATTGAGTACTTGAGTTCAAATCCTATCTTTGGGGAAACAGTTCCAGTGTAATAGTGTTACTTTGTCTAATTTTATATTTTACCTTTCACAAATTTCAGTGTGTGTCACAAAATTACTAAGTACAATTATATACACAGGGGTGATATAATTTCATTTACCTCTGGAAAGTACTCAGCTGTGGAAAAAGTACTCACCTGTGCCTTAATTTTTGCAAGTCATTCCTGAATTCAACCCCAGGGGTTTATTTTGATCAGTTTTTATTACAAGCTTAAGAACATAACAAGTGCCATACTGGGTCAGACCAATGGTCCATCTAGCCCAGTATCCTGTCTCTGACATCGAGGACTGTAAAGCTCTGTTCCTGTCCCTGATCCATTTACATCTCCAGGCAGATTTTCACTGGACAATGTCCACTGGCTCCTTGGACTCATTTGGGGGTCAGTGGACACCTTCCAGGGTGTTCTGCTTGGTATTCCCCTTCAGTGCACTTGTTTTGAACCAATGACCTTCACTCATGTCCCTGTTTTGTCTTTTTGTTGTCCCAAGTGATCACTGATGTCCCCCTCCTCCCAGGAAGTGGGGCTTATAGGTCTAGTTTTTGGGCCTCGGCCCATGTTTCAGAATGGTACATTGAAATGCCTGTCTCCAACAGTGGCAGAACAGGATGATAGGGAGAGCACTGAACCAGATACTTCTGAAACAATCTATCCCCTATTCAATTCCCTCCCTAGCATCCTCCACTATTGATTTAGAGATGCCAAAGGAAACCCCTCCAACCATTCTGTTCAATAGCCTTTAGTGTATATATCATCCATGAATTTATCCTGTCCCTTTTTTATCCTGGCTATGTTATCTGCCTCCACCACCCCCTGTGGCAATGAATTCTACAAGTTAACTATGTGTTGCATAAAAAAGTATTTTCTCTTGTTTGTGTTAAACCTGTCACTTACTAATTTCAGTAGGTACCCCCTAGTCCTAGTATTCTGAAACTTGGTGAAAAACAGTTTCCTGTTCACTTGCTCCACACCCTTCATGATTTTATAGACCTCTATCATATTCCCAGTCCTTCCCACCTCCCCACCCGAGGTTCTTTACATACTGAAGAGTCATGGTCTCCTTAGTCTCTCCTGCTGCATGCCCCTGTTCCTTTTGGTTGTCCTTCTCTGTACCTTTTCTAATCCTACTACATCCTTTTTGAGATGCAGAGACATTGGGAGATCCTTATCTCCCAGCACCAGATCCATAGGCATGGAGCTGGCACTGGGAAAAAAAGATCTCCCAGCACTGGCCCTGTGACTGCAGAGCTGGTGCTGGGAGAGAAGGATCTCTCAACCCAGGCCCCATGACAGTGGATCTCGTGCTGGTGCTGGGAGCTAAGGATCTCTCACCACCAGCTCTGCAACCATGGAGCTGGTGCTGGGAGATAAGGATCTCCCAGTGCTGGCCCTGCAACCACAGAGCTGGTTCTGGGAAATAAGGATCTTCCAGCACCAGCCCCATGATTGAGGAGCAGTGGCTGGGAGGTCTCTGCTGCTGGGGCAGAGGGACATTGTCCCAACCCTGGTTCTGGTGGTGAAGCCCAACCTGGCAGCCGGCAGCTCCCAGGGGCAAGCTGACTGGGAGCACATTTGTGCCCAGCCAGGTGTCTTACACATGCCCTACTGGACAGTAAATAATCTTGAGTAAATTTACTATTTTCATTTGCAAGGAGCAAATTTTCTCATGATTAGAGCCAATTACTGCACAGTAAGTGGATGCACATGTAGATGCCGATGCTTACTGTGCAGTAATTAGCCTTAATGCACAGCAAAGCATCTCATGTAGATGAGCCTATAGAATACCTGACAATAAGTATCAGGGGTTAGATTTGGTATAGGGGAGAGGGGAAAAATTGTTAAGTTTAGATATAGATACAAACTTTTAGGGCTATCCACACATGCAGGCATATGTGCTTGCAGCAGCTCAAATATGAGAGGCACAAATTTGAGCTGGATATTTTTGCTTCAGCGCACATGCCTGGACATGCACTAGGGTGTGGGGCAAGTTGTGCCAATTGCGGCAAAATAAACCTGCCAAGCTCCTCCTGGATCTGCAGCCAGGGGGAGCTAGAGCCCGGGGCCAGCACCTGTGCTGGCCCCAACAGTATAAAAATGTGCCTTGTGCTGGCTCCAGCAGTATGAAAAGTTGCTGTGGTAAGTAGCTCAGGTCTACTTATTCTCAGGAGCTTCTGAGGCCTGGGGGGCTCTTCTCAGTGTTCTTAGGCACACTTATTTTCTTATTTTGAACATTTGACCCACATGACACTCCTATCCTGTTTTTGCTTTAGTTGTCCCAAGAATTTAGTTGTACCACTCATTCATTAGCCCCAGAAGGCGCTACTAGTTAGCCAGGTGGGCCTTAAGGCCACGCTAATTGGGTGTACAGGAGTGTCTGGGGCCTGGCCACTTGGTATCTAGGGACACTACCCCTTGTGCCAGTTGGACTGCTGTAGCAGGCCTAACTGTGAGTTCCCGGCACCCTTTACCTACTGCAGCAGTCTGGCTGCAGAGTTGCTGCCTTGGAGACAGCATGTGGCCCCAACGATGCGCACCTGCCACACCCAGGTGGGGACTGCACAGCTGTAGCAGAGGCACCTGCACCTCTCGGTCAGCTGCTAGCAGGCTGTGGCTGCACAGTTGGCCTTTGTGCAGCACTACTGCCATGTGTGCTGCTGCCCTGCCATCTGGGCAGGTATAACCCAGAAGATTTTCTCAGTCATTTGACCTGCTTTTAATTGTCAAAGCATGCCCTCCTGGCCCCAAGTGGACAGGAGGTCAGCACCTCCAGCTGGGTCCTGAGTGGCAGCCCTGAGCAGGCACCTTTGCCTAGGTCCTGCCACTTGTATTCCTAGCAGGAATTCTGGTGTTCCTTATTTAAGAACTTCAAAATCTCTCATAAAAACCCCCCAAATTCACTCTTTAAAATACCCCAAAATCCCTGTTCTTCTACAATTAAAACAAAAGAGCACTATAGAGAGAGAGACAGAGAGAGAATGATCAGTTGGGCAATGTTTTATTGATATATTTATAGGTCTAAAGCAATTTGGAAGTCTACCAGTGTCTCCATCATCATAATAAAATAAATTCTAAATATCTAAATGTTTTGATATTTGCTTTTAGTTTTCTCCTCATAGAACAAATAGAGCTCCCCCTGACCCATTCACTAACTAGGATGTGGGGACAGCAGTCCCTAAAAACTACAGCTCCTGCTGGCAGGTCTCATCCTATCTGGGAGCTGGGTACAATGGTTAAGTGATGGGGGAATGTGGGGTTTGCATGAGGGTGTGGGAAGAGGTGTGGGGGGGATGTGGGGGTTGTGGGGGGACTGTGGTGCAGCCCCCCCACCCCACAGCACATGGACTGCCACCCCTGCAGGGCCACAGCCCCTCCCTGCAGGGCCCCTGCCATCCCCCCACAGAACTGCTTTGAGACATGGCAAGAGGCACATGCAAACTTGTCTGGATGCACCCTTAGAGGTTTAGATAAAGCTTTAAGGGTTTATATGTTTTTTCTTATCATAGTCTTCATAAAATGGTAATGTATAGAGTAACCATAATGCTCAAAAGGTGTAACTAGCCAATACTGCACCCTGGGATGTGGTGGCATATGATTCAGGGGAAGGACCTGGAGGGTATCATTTCTTGGTTTTGCTCCTAACGTATGTTTCAAATGGGCAAAAAAACCCCAATGATTTTTGGTGGCAAAAAAAAAAAAGAAGATAACTTCTCTCCAAGCAGCTTCTTTGCCCTCCCTGTTGCTGCAGTCAGAACCACAACAGGGAAGGTGCAGGATGCAGGGTGTGTCATGGGAGGTTGAGGCACCCCACCTCCATTTCAGTGCCCTTCCTTTAGGCAGCACCCAGTACGTGTACCTTACTTGGCCACTCACCATAACACTACTTACAGAGCTTGTGAACTCCAGCATCCTTTGGTGCAACATATTTGTGATGAAGTTCTTGTAGAACTCCCAAGAAACCTACAAGTGGAACAGTGCTGTTCTGTGTTTAAAAGGAACTGTGTTAGAGATGACATTTAATCTGATGGCTCCAGTAAACATGTCAAAATGTGTTAATTAATCCTGGAAGGTGCTAAGTGACTCCTCAGAGGCTTGAGCACCTTCAATTCCTGTCAATTTTTGCACTCAGAATTAACAGGATTGGATTCTTGGACTGTTACACAGGCTTCATACAAGTATCAATCATTTATTAATGAGGAAATGTTTCAGTGTCTATTGAAAACTATGGTCTACTTTACACATCTCAGAGATCAGAGAAAGAGCTTGGATCACTAATGAATCCACCGGTCTCAGCACTGTGGAGTTCTGGAATTGACTTTGGTACACACAGTTAAAATGGGTGAATGTTAGCCTGTTCTATCATCAGGAGATAAGCCAGTGCCATTAACAGTGAGTTCTCGCAGCCATAAGTCATTTTCTTCTAAAGGAAACAGCAAGACCTAAAACCATCCCATTATTAAATCAGCATGAAAATTGCATTAAATCTCACAGCACGCAAAGATTGCACGAAGGTTATCTAGGTGCAGGTTATCTTTTTTCATACACAGAATCCAGCCACATAGGCACTGGTTCAAAATGACTTTTACTTTTGGCCTTGTTTACCTTTATTCTAAAAGAAAAGCCTCTTACTGAGAGAGAATAATGTGTGCTTTTTTTGTAACTTTCTGGTTTACTTTTCCTCACAAAATGGTAGCTGGGCAGCATATAGATATGGATTACATAGGCACATTTAGGAGTTTTCAGCGACAGTAGCTGGTGATACCAAAGACTGCAATAGGAATGGACAGATATCTGTTTTATTGTAATGAATGTTTTTTATGCTCATGCTATAGTAGTTTGTGATTTCACAATACCAATATGAAGTGGAGAAGTATTGTTATTAGTAGCTTGTAGCCATAAATCCAGAAGGACTATGGATAAATCTACATGGACTATACACGTACGTATTTCCACACAAACTCTGTGCTAACTGATGCCTTCACTAACTGAAAAAATAAGTGAGTCTATTCTTCACAATGAAGTGCTATGCAGAAATACTAGTTCAAGTCTTTGAATCAGTTTAGCCATGCTAGCGGAGAAGAAGACTAGTTCAGTAGTGCCATTGCAGATGTGTCTATACTGCTTCCAGTTCTGGAGCCAGTTCTCATATTTCTACATGACACTATGTAGAAATGTCCTAAAAGCCATACATGGATTTACACAAAAAGTCATGTATGGAGAAAATAATTGAACAGGGCATCTTTTTATAGGCTGGCACCTGAATTGAACTCTCTAGAATGTAAATGCAGAATACTCTACTCAGCCTCAGCCAATGTGCTGGGCACACAACCAACACAACGGTATTCACATCCTTCATTGCATTCCTTTTCATCTTTTCCTCAGAAAATGGACATTGGTGACATTTCCAAAACTATTAAAAATATTGATATGGTCTCCAGTGGGCAGAAGGATACATTTGTAATTATTTTTTATCTGTAGATGTCACAGGGGAAGATATCAGTTAATTCAAGTTGTGCCTGTCTCTATGATATCTATCATAACCAAATGTAAGCATTGCATAGAGCCCTTTAACAAACTTGTCCTTGAATATAGTTATAATTCTATTTTGTAGATGAATAGACATCATTCTTAACAGTTATGATTGCAGGTTATTTTTACTTTTGTCGTCTTGGTGGTACCTTAAAACACTCACACTCAGGTTTGGACTTTAGTACTCAGTATCAATTGTACTCACCCAGCAGGTCCAGCAAAGTTCAAAATGTTTCCCTTCAGGATTTGGTGGCCATAGCTGCATATAATGACCAGCCAGCCCTCTTCAAATCAAAATCTTATTTGTTTAATGGTAGGAACAAGGCTTTTAGAGAAAAATGAAATAAGAAATGGTTTAGAAATAATGATCTTACCTTGCAGTTTATATCTCTCGATGGAAACCTAGGTAGGTCTAACTCAGGGATAGGCAACCCCCAGACTGGGAGCCAGTGTGACACGTAAAAGCGTTTTGCTTGGCACACGTGCCTTGTGGCAGATGGTAGGAAGGGGCTGGGGTTTTACTGCCACTACAAAAATTGGGCCTCTCACGGCTCCCCTGGTATACACCATTGGCACATCAACATCTTATCACTCAAGTTTACAGGTGTTTTTGGCACTCTGCCCAAAACATTGCTGATTCTGGTCTAACTTCTTCAAAAGCCCTGGCAAGCCTCTGTCTTGGTATCATCCTCTCCACAACTAACTGTCTGGAGGTAGAAGGAAATCCTTTTTAAAACTATTTAGTGCATTTATTTTTTGTGTTCCTGGTCTTTGCCCTTTTTGGACAAAACTAGAGCAGAGTAATATCAACAAAGAGATCATTCAGGCATTATTTTTTAACATCTGTCAAGTATTTACTTGAAGGGCGATTTGACTTGAGCCACTCAGGTATGTTCTTGCTTTTATTTTTTCTCCTTATGGATCCCTATTAATGTAGCATATTTGTACAGTAGTCATCCAAAAAACCTGATCACTATACAGTACTGATCAATTATTACACAGCAGTTTTACTTGCATCACAGCTGTATACCTGAATTATACTAAACCTTTGATTTATTATAAACAAGTCCATGAACACAGGTGATTTTGAAGTGCAGATGGGATTCCATGTAATTTTAAGGGCATGTAACATGTTCCATCTAAAATGTTCATCCGATTTTGAGACCACTTTTCTTCACAGTTACTGTGGGTGGAATTTGATCCTATATTTGGGCATGGAATGCTGCTTTCATACAAAAAGATTCTGCAGGTGCTCTGTGTTAAACACCAATGGAAGTTTATGGGGAGGGCTAGAATGAATAGAAGTTTGAATATGGTACAAATGCAACATCAGGACTGTGAGCTACAATGAATCATCTATCCCACCCCCTTTTAGAGCACATTTGTTTCTTTACATAATCAAGGAAACAAATACAAAAAGCCGAGACGCCCTTTGAAGGTAAATGATCCCCTTTGTGCATACTGGTTAAAAAGTCAATCCAAATGCTTTTTAGAGCCATTAATTCTGAATCTGAAGATTTCAGGCAGAGCTGTGCCCTACTCTATTGCTGTCATCACGTGGTCTTCTGTTCCCATTCTGTTTCTATCTCCGTCACTGTATAAGATTTCCTCTTTTTGTTATAAGGATGACAATACAGTGATGAGGCAAGAACGGTTAAGCATTTAGCATCTGTTTCTATAGAAATAGTGTATCAGCCTTGATCTTAGTACAGTAATTGCCAGGCACAATGGTTCAATCCCTTGTGAGATTTTATTGTGACAAATGTTATTCTGGATCTAAATTGGTATATTAAAAACAATATGTGTCCAGCAGAAATTTACAGGCACAGAATCTATCAAATGGTTACATACAGAACTTATGTTATTTTTCTACTTGATGTTTACCATGGGTTAGTTTTTAAAAATCAGAATCAGATTAGGAGGGGAGTAGTCAGAGTTTGTAATCTGTGGATCAAATCAGTCCCTATGGCTCTGAGTCTGATTTAGATCCAAAAATAGAAGAAGGCCTGTCTTCTGACATAGATGCAGTATATATTTTGCAGCTGAATTTTATAAGTGGCCTACAATTCAGAATGGCAGAACTTTCAAAACTTTACTTGATATTGCTATATTTCTGCTATTTTGGGTTTTAAAAAAATCTCTCTTGAATCCCAGAGTGCTATTCACTGAATCCTAATGCAAAGCTAATTGGATTAGGACCAGGACCTGAGTACAGTATAACTCAGCTCATGGATACTTAATTTGCACTCATCTCAATTGCAGATAATGTATAGTAATTATTTCACAGCATGATTGTTGCCACGGTGCAGCAGCCCTGCAAAAAAAATTTTAAAAATTAAAAAATGCAAGCTGAATAAAGTGTTCCTCTGCCATAACTCTCCACTCACTGAAACTAGTTTTGCATCAGTATAGCATCATTTAATTCAGTAGAGAAACTCCTGATTTGCATCACTGTTAAAGAAATAAGATTTGGGCCTCTTGTGCTCTGTACTTTCAGGGAGGGAGCCACATCCTTGCATCTTGTCTCTTTAAGAACCTAGTTATGCTTAACTTAATACACTGTGAGCAATGTTTTTAAAGCAAATGAAACTACTTTGTGTTTAGATGTAAAAATTTAACAAAACTGTCTACAAGCTTGGGATCCTGTTTGCCAGTGATCCAAGACACCATGGCACAGCAGTATAAGTCATTCACCATCCATTGTAATCAAATCACTAAGCATTAACTAACATGCAAGAAAAAAACCAAACAGATGCAAACATCAAAAGCTCTGAGTTTATTACAGCTCTCAGCTAATGCGTCTGGTTCATCAGCTAAACTTGGAGACTTCCAGCTTTGGAGGTCCTTATTTTATTTCCTTCTGTCAGCTAAAGTGATCTCTCAGTAGTGCATTAGATAAATGGGCATGGTAAATGATAGCCCATGTAATGGTGAAAATACTCTGCTGTTCCAGAGACCTGTGTTGTGCATTTAAGGTCTGTTTTATCTAAATGGTAATGACATCTTCTCTTTAAGAGTTAAGTTCTAAAAGCCAGGTAGAGACATTACACTTTTACTGGTATAAGTGATCAGCAACCACTTTATACCCATAACAGAAGTTCAACACGTAGAGCTGGTCTATACCCATAGCTGAACAGAAGTTTTGCACACCTAGACTGGTTTACAAATGGTGGAACGGTCTAAGATTTGCCCCTCGCCCCCAACAAGGGGTGATTTTTATTTTGTTCACTATCTCTCTAAACTATGTCACTTATAGAAACCTGCGTAACTTAGATCAATTCTGCCTTGGCTTTTTGAATGGCTGTACCTAGTCAAAGTGTCCCTCTTATGTGCTGTGTTTGGAAAAGAGGAGGAAAGGTATTAGCTAAACAGTTATGTGAAAGAAGGAGAGTGTGCCACTTGTATTTTGTAAAAGGGGAATTTCACTAGACTTAAACAAATTACTTTATTGTTGGCTTTTAGAGATGTCTTGAGAAGGAAATGACCCACATTTATATGGAAAAGTCCACATTTATAACATTATGACATTTATAGGGATCAATTGACTTATAACTGCCACAGGATGTGTCAAGGGGCTGGAATATTTTAGTGAGATGTTTTTCAGTATGTCCACCATGGTTTCACTTTTTTCTCCATGTATTTCTGTCTTAAAAGCCTAAATTGTTAGGCTTTGTGAATTACAGAAAATTTAAAGCTACATTAGTGCATGTGGGTAAACCCTGTGGGAGTTATTGCCTACAGTGTCTATACAAAAAGTATTCTAGATCCTAAGTATTTGTATCCGATACCATTTCTACAGATTTTTAAAAACAAATCTACAGATTTTATTAACTTTTGATAGAAATCCTGTGCAAAGATTTGGTGTTATTATGCTTGTTTGTTAATTTCTATAGCAGCAGTCAGCAATGCTTTCTGACAGTGGCCTGGACTGACTCAGCTGGGTCCAAGGCAGGCCAGTACTAGGGCGCAGCCACAGCTGCTGCTGACACTGCTTTTCCCAGACACCACACAGAGAAAGCTCCTCACTGCCCAGCTATGATGTGGGTGAAACATCCCACTGCCAAATACTGCCAAAGTTCCCCACCTCTGCAGGCCAGATGCAAAGACTCTGTCACCTGCATCCATTGTGCAGGCTGTAGGTTGCTGACTCCTGTTCTATAGGAATGTCTATAACAAATAAACACAGCTGGCTCTCACTATAAAATCCTTAAAAGTCAAAACTGACTCCTTGTACTTAACGGATATACTTTATTTGCTTTATTCTTCTGGATTGGCTTCAATCAGTTATAAAAATAAATTGGGTGTTATTTGGTTATTTATTTATTTTCCTATATAATACTCCTTTAGGAACTGTTGCTTGCTTAAGTAGCTCCAAATCTACCAGCCACAAAATACCTAAATATATAATAGATGCATGAGTGCATCTTGGGATGAATGTATTATGGATCAAAAACTGTCACTGCATCCTTCACAATTACATTATCATGTGCTCCTGCGGTGTACACCTGTGGCTTGTTGGCAATGCATTTAATTCTAAGGGCTATTGAGCGCTGTGCATTTTCACAGTGAATCAGCTCAAACTTATTTAACACAGGTGTTCTATAATTGTGATGCATTGGGAGATTTATAGTGTTCAGTAGCCTTCAAAATTTTATTCTACACCTGTGTGTTGAGGTAGTCTAGCATTACTTGACTGAAGTCATTGTAGACTATTCTACATTAAAGTTAAGCATCTGTATATGTCTTTGAAAAATTAGGACTTAGCTTTCTTGCAATGATTTCGCTGCCTGTTTCTATATCAATACACAATACTTATATAGTTTTGTAAAGATCCAATACCTGAAATTTAAAAGGTGAAAAAATTTTGTTTGCGGCTAGTAAAAGTTTTGACAATTTCTGAATCATGAAAACACATTTTGAAATCATTTCAATTGTTATTTTGAGAAACAACTCCTTTGGCATTCAAAATAATTTATATTTTGTATATAAATATGTAAACACTTCGAGTAAATGCAGAGTTGAAATTTCCTGTACAACCCTACTTGAGCACATACATTATGATTCAGTTTTGAATTACATGATCACATATTATTTTTATCCACAGAATCCAAACTCTCTCCCACAAATCTGAAGATTTAGCTCTTCTGGTCTTTTCATTAAAATCAAAGGGCTCCTATAGACATGCAGAAAGCCTGCTCCAACCTGCTGGAAATCCAGTGTGTCAGAGAAAACTTGATTAATTGAGTCTGCTGGAGCATGGAAGTGGATGCACTGCATCAGCCTTCCACGTCACGGGTATCAGCATCCCCGTCCCCCCCCCCCCCCCCCCCCCCCCACACACTGGGTGGCAGGGCACTTTGAAATAAAACATATTCAATGAGCATTAGTTCAAAGTGCCCCACCACCATGTTTTCACTGCAGGGACGCTGATACGTGTTGCATGCAGGCACTTTTAATTAGTAGGGCTTGCTAATTAAAGTGCTTGGTGCTGCTTCTCAGAGCACGTGTAAAAATGCCCAACAAGCTTTCTCCTCTGTGCTGGTTGGCCATCAGCAAAATGGCAGATTCTCAAAACTTTACTTGATATTGTTATATTTCTGCTATTATGGTTTAAAAAAAATCCCTTTTAAATCCCACAGTGCCATTCAAGTCATTGGGTATATAAAAGCATTACATTTTATACAGGTACATCCATAATACATTCATCCCCAGATGCAGTCATGCATCTGTTATATAGTTAGGTATTTTGTGGCTGGTAGATTTGGAACTACTTAAGCAAGCAACAGTTCCTAAAGGAGTATTATGTAGGAAAATAAATAAATAAATGTACATGCTAAATCATGCAGGCTTTTGGAGAGTTTAAATCAGGCAAAAAACGGTGTGCCCAATCTAAGTTAGTGCACCTCCAGGAAGCTGTGAACGGTTTCACATGCCACTTCCAATCTACATTTAGGTGGCTTAAAGCAAACCATCTAAACCTAGACCAGGTGTGGCAAATGCTTGTGTACCCACTGAAAGCACAATCTCCCTATTTTTGGTTCAAATGCTCATCATTGAAACTTTAGGAGAAGCCTAGTTCTAGTTCCAAATTGACAATGAAGACAGACCCTTATGAAAATTCAGTTACTAATAGTGCATGGTCTATTGAATATATATGGGGCTTATAATTTGACGATATTTGAACAGATTTTCAAAGGAATGGAGGAAGTAATATCTCTAACAGAAAGAACACCCACTCTCAATTTCACTACCACTATCAATTTCAATTCAAAAAGATGATCTTCTTTTAAAAAAAACAAAGTCTTTTCTCTCTTTCCCCCCCCCCCCCCCCCC
>NW_005842319.1:126226-136683 GCF_000455745.1 Alligator sinensis
CCTTTTTTTTATATTCCGGGGGGGGGAAAGTGAGTTTTACTAGACTCATTTTTGGAAACTGGTGAATTGCTTTAAATGAAATTCCCACTTCTTCCTCCCCCCCACTACCCACTCCCCGCTCCCCCCCAAAACCTGAGAGAGGACATATTACAAAAATATCCCAAATGGTTAAGTGTTAGTAAAGTTATAAACAACTGAAAACAAGATCCTATAATGGGAAGTGTCAGGCAAGTGATGCTAGACTGATTCATTGCTCTGTCACTCCAGTTTTATGCTGGTGTATAATTATATTGATTTCAGTGTAGTTACCACAGAAACTAAATTAAATATAGCCAAATTAAACAATTAAATCTCTCAGAAATTAAACCATGCCAACAAGAGCTAACTTTTTAATAGAAATACAGATAATACAGCTGAACACAAAAGGTGATAGCTCAAATACAATCATAGCAAAACTACTGTGAAACTCAATTCTGTCTTCCAGAAAACCAGAATATATAACAGGTAAAAATGGCTTCTGAGTGACAAGGATGCAAATTGGTCAAAATTCCATTGAAGTCAATGGAATTTATATTGCCACCCCATAGAATAGACTTTACTCATTCATCTTTACAAGTAAACTCTAGCAATAAGAGGCCAAATATGGGTGATTTAGGCTGCATCCAGATAAGCACAGACATGTGGTATGTGGTGCTCCAAACCCATCTGCAGGCATTCACTATGCTGCTACCTTGCAGTGTGGAAGGGGGAGAGAAAGGGGGGGTTGACCCCGGGGATCCCTTAGAGTCTTTTTCAAAATATTGACTTCTAGTAGCCAGTTTTTATAAAGTAAGGTTATACTTACTCTATAAAATAAACCACGATACTTTCTTTTTAATAATATATAATATACCATTACACTACACAATACAGAAGATGTTTGGAACTTAAAGACAGATTTATTTCTCAGCACACTTCATCTTTTTCTTAAAGGCTAGGAACAGATGTTACACATAAACTGGTTTAAGTGATGAGAAACTGATTTAAAGCTGGAACAGAAGTTCAGTGCACATAAACCAGTTTCAAAATGGCCCAAACCAGCTAAAATAGACCTGGATGGACATAGTATCAGACTTAATTGATTTAATTCTATTGAACTTCTGTCCAGAATCCTCTCCCAACTCTAGTTACCTCACTGTCCTCCAGCATCCCTTGATCCTTTTCATGCCCACACTGTCTATTCTGCAGAGCCAGAACATCCCTGTCCCTTGGGTTGTCACACTGCTGAGGCAGCAAAGCCTCTGCTCCCCAGCCCTGTGTCCTGCCTGTGCCTGCCAGTGGTGGTGTGGGAAGAGGGGAAGTGGAGGCCCCCCACCATGCAGCACCTCCTCCCCCAGCTGTACTTGCTTGGAGGGGGCTGGATCTGGGCTATGGGGTGGAGGGCTCTGCTCCCCACCCCCTGATGCTGCTCAGCTCAGCTGACAGCTCTCAGGCCTGCTCCTGCCTGCCCATATCATCTGGGGAAGGGTGGGGGACTGCAGGTTTCTCCCAGCTGTGCTTGCTCGGGTCGGGGGGGGCTTTTCCTGGGCCCATGGGGTGGAGGATTTCGCTCCTCCAATCCCTGCCTAGCCCCAGCACTGAGCAGCTGGGCTGGCAGTCCTGGAGCAGCTTTTAGCCTGGGCTCCTTCCTGCCCATATCAGCTGAGCTGGACAGCATGAGCAGTGATGGTACTGGGGAGAAGCAGAGCCCCTACTCTATGGGCCTGGCTCCAGCCGCCCTGACCCAAGCAAGCAGAGATTGGGGGAGCCTGTATTTCCACCCCCTTCTCCTCAGACATGCCCAGCTTAGCTGACACCAGAAGGGAGGAGCAGGACTAAAAGCTATTTGGGCTGTCAGCCAAGCCAGGCAGTGTCAAGGGGATAGGGAGCAGAGGTCCCTCCACCCTATGGCCCAGACCTTCCCACCCACAACAGGAACAAGGCGGGGGGTGCCCTTCTGCTGCTGACAGGGCTGCTGGTGTGGTGGGGCAGAGCTGGGGAAAGAGGCCCCTCTGGGTGGTATGCAAGAGCACCCCTTGCCTTCTGGCCTGGCCAGTGCAGGCATCTGCATGCCCTACCCATCCCATCAAAGAGTAAACATGCCTTTTGTTTACTCCCAGTTCAATCTGCCTGCAGTTTAGAAAAACCTGGGTAGATTGAATTAGTTCTATCTTGGGCTTTTTGAACATCTGTACTTAGCCAAATGATGAACATGTGTACAAATGACAACCATTGAACCAGAATATTTTAGGCAGGCCTTAAAAACATCAAAGGGCAAACAGAAAATTGGCATGCCAGTGACACTACTTGCTCACTCTGGGCATATCTCTACACTGGCTTGGCACCACTCCATACTGGTGAAAAATAAAGTTTACCTGCTTAAACCCAGGGATGCTCCCCACTGCCAGTTTGGAGATCTCTGTCTCTGGAATGATTGAGTGTGGTTTGCAAGGATGCCCCCCACAGTGTCCTCCCCATTGCATTTTCAGGTTTCGTGTGAGGAGTAGGAGGGCTGAATTTTCTGTGGCAGTATCTAAAGTGGCATAAAACCAGTAGAGGAACCCTAATCATCCTAAAAATACAAATGCTATGAAATCTTGAAGAACTGAGGATCCTGAAGCACAACCTAATTTTCAACACTGGTATAAATCCACAGCAACTCTGTTGACCTCAGTGAGATGATAAAGTCATTGCCTATTGAAGTTAATATAATTACTGTCATTAACTTGGTCAGCTCCCTACATTATATTGCACCAGTCTGACAATGATTGCAGCTTGGCCTTCTGCATGACTTATCTGAATACACTTGAAAGCAATACGTTTTCTCTTAGATCTGCTTCATAATCTGTGTCATCTGCATGAGTAATATTAGACCACTAGGGGGAAAGGAGATGGGGAAGCAATAAGGATATATTGAGACTGATTTACCTTTGCCTTACATAGGTGTAAATTGTAAGCTAATTTTCCAAGGTGATCATAAAACCAGGGTGAGGGCCGAACCATGTCCAGTGAAACTAACAATCCATAAATCTATGTCTTTTGTGAGAACTGCATAACCTCTTAAGGTAAAATGATTGGTTGAGAAGAAAAATAAGTCTCTTCCTTGGCATCATCATATATTGAAGTTAATACTCTAATAGAGATTTTTTAAATCTACCTTAAAATAACATAACTGACTCTCAAAAGTCACATTTAGTAAGGAATGACAAGTCTATAAAATGTTGCCTGCATACCAGCATGGGGTTTTATGTTTGGTGTGACCTGCTGCTTTGATATGAAAAGGCATCTGAACTGAAAATAGTTCACAGCTAATGAAATGCATAGTCAAGGTTAAAGTAATTTCTTGTCTTCATTCAAATACTGAGTCTTGAAGCTTAACTATGAGTATCCACTCCCCCCCTCCGCCCTTTCCCTTCACATAATAAAAAGGTTATAAAAGGTCCTCCATTAGTTTGGAGAAGCAATATGTTTAGCTTTTAAATACCAAACTGATATATACTCTGCTGTGTCAAAATTTAAGGCCAGGTGGCCAAAAAAGATAACATGACAACTTTAGGAAGGAATTTCCTACTTATTCATGCCTTTTAAGTGGAATTTTTCACTCCTCAAAAGCTGGCAGGCAAAGCAGGAACAATCCTTTAAAAAAAAAAAAAGTAAGTAAAAAAACATTTCAATATGCTACAGCTTTCAGATAAGCGAACTGAGTCAATTTTCGAAAGGCAAATCCTGATTTGAGAAGCCTGACAGTTTTTAAATAAAGTTAAAGATCTTCAGCCCTACTACAGAGGTCTGAAAATTTACCCCTGCTGAGGATATTCCCTAGGAGCACAGGCTACACGTGCAAATTAAAGCTGGATAGAAACCAGGTATAAAATTATTGCACATATTCCAGCAATAACTTTATAGCTGGTTGGACCTTTTTAATGTGCTATAGTTAATCTGCACATGTACCCAAGCTAAATTAAGTGCACAATTAACAAAGTAATTATACAATACATGTGATATGTGGAGGGGGGCAGAGCCCCTTTTTTTGGGTAGAAATGCTGAGAATTTGCATTACTGTATTCTGTGTAATTACTGATTTGAAGGTTCTTTTTGAGTATCCATCACTGTCCAAAATATACCAGATTTTTAGTATAAATCGTTTTAACTGTGTGTGGAAAGAGAAGAACAAGCCTTTTGTGCAAAGTATAAAGCAGGGTAGTTTTTCTGAAGAGCAAGCTCTTTAGAACTATTGTGGAAAATGGACATCAGATTCCACAGAGTCACTTTTAGTAAATTCACTGACAAAATATGATCAGAGTCAATAGTGGGCTACTGATCAGACCCAAAATGTCATTAGTATATGCTTTGTGGGGAACAAGGTAGTGTAAGTGATTCACAAAGCTTTCCAGGTTTTCCTAAGTATATTATTTCCTGCTATCCTGCTAGCTACTCTTTTCTAATTCTGTTTTGGGATGTTCATGCCACAAGCTTTATTAATTCACTGATTAGTTGCATAAGTTTTTGGAAAACTGGGGAATGAGAAAAAACGTATGAGAAGAATCATGCAGTACTTATAACAGAAATATTCAAGATTACGAATCAAACCAAGGATGTAAGCACTTTGAGTTAGAAACCACCACGGTCCATTTTTTAAGTAATCAAAATGTGAGTCAAGACATGAGTATGACATCAGTCAAACTATTTTGCCTCAACATGCCTCAGTTTCTCCATCTGTAAAACAGATTACATAAAGTGTTTTGATGGATACAGTTCTGCAGTGTAGGGATGCAGTCGGGTGCCCAAGGCAAAATGGAAGTAGTAACTTCTGGTTGCTGTTGCGATCATGAATGCAAATGTGCAGCTATGAGCAGCTGCCACTATTTTTGTCCACACTAAAGTTGGTGCACAGAGCAGTTGTCCTTAGCACTCCCCCTACTTACACCACTGATATGGATGGAATCCATGTATGCTATATATGCAAAAATTATCCACTAGGTTTTTGACTACAGAGAAACAATAAAAGACGTTTTTGTGTTGCAAAGGATTTAAAATACTACAACATGTCAAAATTTCTGGTATGTCATTAGGGCCAAATGCTTTGTTGATCTTCATGGGTTGCTACATGAGTTGCTACTGTGCAGTCGTTACTGCACATTTATTTAATATTTGTATTGGCAAGTACTAAAAAAAAGCTGGAGTTACTGTGTAGTAGTACCAGTAAACATCCTTTAAGTGATGCTACTGTGCAGTAAACTAATAACACTGGGCAGTAGCATATTAGCACTGACATGCTACTGCACAATATTTTTTGGCTACTGCACAGTCAGCATCATGTGTAGATGTGCCTCACCTGTCTTATTGCCTGGTGGACTTCTTCAGAGGTTAATGGGCTGGTAAGTACTTCCCTTACTGGGTGCTGAGGGATAGATTCAATGGTTTCATCAGTCACCATCAGTTCTCAGTTCAGAAGCTTTTGGTAGTGCTCCTTCCAGCAGTTTTTGATGGGCTCATTGTCTTTGAGCAGTGCACTGCCATCTTCAGATCTAAGTGGGTTGAGTCTGCAAGAATTTGGCCCGTACACGGCATTGATTGCATTGGAGAAGCTCTGGATATCATGATTATCAACAAATTGTTGGATATCTTTCACTTTCTTTTCCAACCATTTGTGTTTGATTTCTTAAAACTTCCTCTGGGTTTCAGCTTTAAGCCATCAAAAAGTTCCCTGCTTCTCACTGGATGTAGGATGGTTGTGCCAGTCAGAGATGGCTTTTATCTTCTGATCGAGAAGGGCTTTGATCTCAGCATTGTTTTCATCAAAAAAGTCCTGATGGTGTCAAGTGATTAAGCCAATTGATTCTGTGCAGGCCTTATGGATGGTCTCTTTTAGAGCTTGCCAATCTTCCTCAACACAAGCGTTATCCTTTTCAATCCTAAAATTGGTGAGTTTCTTACTGACGTGTTGGGAGGGCTTTGCAGGGGTCTGAAAGTATTTGATGTTGTACTATCTTTGGACTGATTTGGGTTGCTTTCAATGTTTCACTGCGACCCTAATGGCATGATTGAACTCCCTAAATAATGATTCATCTGGCAGTCATTGCTCCTGTCATGACACTCATGATATGGATATATTTTATATCTCAAGCTCTTACAATGGTGTAGTCAAGGAGATGCCATTGTTTCAAGCAGGGGTGTTGCCATGTTGTTTTGTACCTGTCACATTTTCTGAAGATAGTGTTAATAATGACAAGGTCATGCACTGCACATTTACGGAGTGAAAAGATGCCATTGGCATTGGTTTTGCCCACTCCTTCCATCCCAATTGTGCCCCTCCACATGTTAAAGTCCCAGACAACTCTCTCATTGAAGTCTCCATGGAGGATGATCTTGTCCTCTTTTGGGATGGTAGTCAGGATTTCATCAAGGTCAGCATAAAACTGTTCTTTCTGTTATTCCTTGGCATTGAGTGTTGGGGTGTATGCATTAATGATGATAACAAATGAATTGCTGGTCAATTGAAGAGAGAGTCATGAGGTGTTTGTTAATACCAACAGGGAATTCAATCAGTCAGCTGACAATCTGGTTCTTAATGGTGAAACAAGTGCTGTGCATTTGCCTGTCATTTG
Source organism: Alligator sinensis (assembly GCF_000455745.1). Classification (NCBI taxonomy): domain Eukaryota; kingdom Metazoa; phylum Chordata; order Crocodylia; family Alligatoridae; genus Alligator; species Alligator sinensis. The sequence continues at coordinate 132,853 of NW_005842319.1, forward strand.
CAGGTTTCCCTTTTCAGACAAATGTATTGGCAGCCCCCTTCCTCCTCAGTTGGCCTTAATTTGCACATCTGGTCTTAATGGACATGACCACACATGCAGGCATGTGAACTTACAGCAACTTAAATAGGAGCGGCACACATCTGAGCTGGGGATTTTTGCCTCAGCACACGTGCCTGGACATGCACTTTGGTGTGGGGCAAGTTGTGCCACTTGCGGCAAAAAAACCCTGCCCAGCTCCTCCTAGATCTGCAGCCAGGGGGAGCTAGAGCCTGGGACCAGGGACAGCACCTGTGCTGGCCCCAGAAGTATGAAAACCTGTCCTGTGCTGGCCCCAGGAGTATAAAAAAACTGCCCTGATGAGCAGGAGCTTCTGAGGCCCAGCCAGTTGGTATCTGTGGGGACACTACCCCTTGTGTTAGCTGGACTGCTGAAGCAGCCCTAACCTGGAGTGATTCTTGCCTCCTCTACCCACTGCAGCAGTCTGGCAGTGACAGATGCTGCCTAACTGTGATCTGATGCCACCTGTGACAGCATCCACCCCCTTGGACCTGTGGCCCAATGGCTGCACACCTGCCAGACCCAGATGGGGTGCCCCCACTCTGCCATCTGGGCAGCTGTCTCTCAGAAGCTATGCTCCTTGTGTTGGCTCACTTTGAACTGTCAAAGCATGTCCTCTTGGCCCCAAATGGCCAAGAAGTCAGCCACCTCATCTGCCCTCCAGCAGGGTCCCCAGTGCTGGTCCTGGACAAACTCCTCTGCCCGGGTCTCACCACTTGTCTCACCAGGAGAGATCCTGGTGTTTCCTGTTTAAAAATTGCATATTCTCTGATAATAAACCCACATTTTCTCATTAAAATACCCAAAATAGTGTTCTTTCATTATTAAAATTAAATGCCACTATATAGAGAGATCATTTGGGCAAAGTTTTATTGATATATTTACAAGTCTAAAGCAATTTGGAAGCCTACCAGTGCCTCTATCATCATAATAAAATACATTCTAAATATCTATACACTTTGGCATTTATTTTTGGCTGCTTTGTTATAGAAAAATCAGAGCTGCCCCTATCTCCTTCACTCACCAGACTATGCAATGCTGAGCAGCACTGACATGCCAGTGCCCTGCCCTTGCCCCTCATTCTCTGGCAAGAGCCAGTGCCCTGGCAAGGGCCACTGCCCTTCCCCTTGCCCTTGCCCTTGCCCTTGCCCCTGCCCCTGCCCCAGTCCCCTCACTCCTGACCCATAGGGCCAGGTATGTGAGTGAGGGGATTGTGGGGGGTAACTTGGGAGTATGGGGTTTGTGGGTGGATTGTGGGGAGACTTTGGGTGTGGGCAGGCTGTCTGAGGGGGGCTCCTCATGTGGGGTGGGTCCTCTGTCCCCACAGGACACAGCTCCCCCCTGCACAGCTCATGGTCTATCCCCCCAACAGGTGCCACAGCTCCCCCCATGTGGCCACAACCCCCCCACAGGGGCCACAGCTCCCCCCCACAGGGCCATAGCCCACCCACAGGGCTCACAGCTCACTTGCAGCAGCACAGGCTGTCAGGGTGCTCAGGTCCATCCTGGAACAGCCCCCCATGCAGCGAAGGGCAGTGTGATTCAGCCCCAGCCACCTGGCACCTGGCGTTGCCTGTGCCTTGGTGCGTGGGACCGGGCTAGCTTGGCACAGTGCCATGCACCTTCAGGCAGCTCTGGGCCTCTTGGGCTGTCACCTGGGGCCCTGCACTGCTCACAGGGACCGCCTGTCATGCTGGGCTGGGTCCTGCATGCATGGAACTGGTTTGGCCTGGCAGTGCACTGGGCCCATGCACACAGGAACGAGCCTGGCATGACATGCACCAGGTGCCAGGTGGCTTGGGGCGAGCCATGCTGCCCTGCACCACTCGTGGGGCTGTGCTAGGAGGGCTCTGAGTGACCCAATGGCTGCTGCTGCTGGGGGTGGGGAGGAACTGTGCGCCCTGCAGGGGGCAAGCAGGGGACACACCCCTCCTGAGCACCCCACCACAGTCCCACTCCCCTCTAGGATCTGAGCCTCAGTTGCCTGCCCCGCTTTTTTTCTGCAGGTTTTTTTTGATACCAAGTATCAAATTTTGAATCCACTCTGCATATATGCAACACGGGGAACATTATTTTTGTTCCCGGTGTGCCTCTTGTTGCATCTCAAACTGCTTTGAGATGTGGCAAGAGGCACGTGCAGGCTCATGTGGACGCGCCCACTGAGAGCTGCAATATTAATGTTATATCACAAGAGTTCTTGGGTAACAATAGCTGTTCTGCTTTCAGGTCTGTCACTGTTTAGGTTATTTAGTAGGGTTCATACATTCCAGGATTCAAAATACATGTTTGTGTACATAGTAATTTATATTACTGAATGCCAATGGTTTTAGCATTTATTTATCCTCTAGAGATTCCACATGTGTATGTAAAACGAATATGTGTTCATCAGTAACAAACTAGCCAGTAATAGCAGGACAAACAAGTCATATGGCTGATGCTGTGTGATAAATTGGAGTTGTGAAACATGCAAAGGTAATGTAGCTTTGTACATCTGCCCAGGGATCTTGAGAATCTGGGTTCATTTCATATGGATTTTCACTATCCCTCCACTGCTTTTCTATGACAACACCCTTCTGCTCTGCCAGCAGTGACCTATGTGATATTTACTTTGACTTAGTGCATTATCCAAAAGCTGGATATTTTATCTTGGGGAAGCCAAAATAGTAAATCATCTGCTTTTACTGATCTACTTGTTATTTTCAACTAACACACAAGTTATCATGGTGTTGTCCAGTTATAAGAAGGGTCAGCTGAAGTTGGTTTCTGTTGTTCAAGCTACATTGGCATTCTCTTCTTGCCCTCTCTCTGCTCCATAAATCACTGCATGCAGAAAGGTCATAAGCAGAAGGTAAGATACTAGGCAAAACAAGGAGTAAACATATCCTCCACTCTGAGAAATCATCACAGAAATAAGAAAATTTGTATGATCTATGGAGGGTAGGGGAAAGAAAGCAAAGATAGTTGAAATACTTTGTGATACTTTATCTGATACTTCCTTAGATGCAACTGGTGTGGTCCAGATATTGCCTTGTATAAATCACAAGTAACTCTGCCAAAAGTCAATGGAATTATGCTGGTATAAGCTTCTGTGAGTGACAGCAGACTTAAAGACAAGGGATTCTTAGCTGTTCTATTTTCTGTAGGTTGTAGGAGAAGGAAAAGAGGGGAAGAAACAGACACCTGACTTAACCTTTGTTTGTGTTTTTGAATGTGGAAAGGGAAGACATGAGTTAAAATAAAGGTACTTTTGTCATCTGTATCTTGTCACAGAAATCCTAAATCAAGGATTTTTAGATTTTCAGGTTCTTCAAAAAGATGGATTGTGTCTTGTGATTTACAATTAATCCTCCCTTCTGGCTCCTATATGGCAAACTAGATGTGTTACAAAGAGGAATGGCAAAGGTGTCTATATTTTATTGCTTTAAAAATAGTTTCAGAACCAATAAGTGCCAGGTAAGTATCCCAAAACTTTGGGGCAACAATAGGTGCAACGGTTTCCCATATCATAAGTGCCTTAACCACTGGATGACAGCTATAGGGTAAACATGGCCAACACAACACACTTTTCTCCCTCCACTTCATTAAATCTATCCCTTTGATGCCTTTATTTTAATTAAAAGTGCCATTTTAATTCAAACGAAATGTCTCACTTGATTTGCAGTGATTGATTGACTGATTTTTTTTATTTCAGCAAAAAAAATATTTTAAATGTATTTTAATTAATCTGGACTGATATTTTCACACTTTTATTTGGAACCCCCCCCCCCCCCCCCC
>NW_005842319.1:136751-155675 GCF_000455745.1 Alligator sinensis
TATTCATCTAGTTCTATTTGGAAATGTAAGTTTACTTTTCCTTTAACCCCAGATAGAGAGGTTCTTGATGCCAAAAACTTGCTGACCTCTTCACCCTTTGACTACAACTTTGATTTCACCCTTGGAATTTGATTTTCCAGTTGCAAGAGAAAGGCATAAGAAAAGTGCTAATTTCCCTTTGAGACAGAGAGAGTCACCTGCCAAAACATTCTGAATCTTCCACTCAATGCTATTTTCACATCATCTGCTGAGATCCAAACATACTTTACAAAGCCTTCCATGTGAGTTCTGTACTTTGCTTTAATTTGTCACAATTTCTGTCTGATGGCTCTCGGCTTTTCCCCAAAACATTCCACAGCACATGCCAGTGTTGTGTCCAAATGAAACTTAACTGCATGTGTCCAGTGATAAATATCCTCCCGATTTAAAATTAGCTTTATCTTACTAATTGCTTACTAAAAAATCATTACTATTAGGTAAAAATAAAATACAGTTTGGGCAATAATGATCCACTAGAAAATACTTTTAAGACAGTGATTCAGGTAGATCCTCATCCTGCGCCTGCATATATTCTTTCTTTAATTATATAGATAATTGATTGCAAATGGACTACTCATTCTTAGAATTAAGCATGTTCTTGCAAGATTGTCTTGCTTCTAATCACATTTGTTTTCATCATATCAAAGCACTCAAATGGGAGAAAATTGATTAAATAATCATTTCATAATGGCTGGATTTATGAATAAACTCTCCCTTCCCACATTTCTAAACCAGTTAATTCCATAGCCTCTTAGCATTAATTTTATTCAGTTTTTTTATGGGCATGCTGAGTTACATTCTGCAAATGCCAGTGTCACTTTGAAGAGGTGTTCATAGGGTCAGTGCATACCTGATCATGTTGTTCATGATTGTTACATCATTCTGGTATAGCCAGGATTGCGTACATTGCTACTAGTTTTTCAAAGTACACCACTGGCTAAATAAAGTCTGAGACATAGAACTGATGAAGAAGTCTCATTAAATAAATGGCCTCACATTATTATGGCAATTGTTTCATCTTATTGGTATGGAAGAATGTTAAAGATTGAATAGTCTAAATGAGAAGCATTAGCTTGAATACTGTTTGTAAATATAGTATATGCAGAGGCAATTGTAAATTAGTACTATGTTGGAATAGAGTAGCACTCAGGGCCTGCAATCAAGGACTCATTGTATTAGTTAGCACAGGTATTTAAGCAAAAAGGAGGATATTGAAATTTTAAATGCCAGCATTTGTGAACAAAAAATATTAGGACCTTATTTGCAAAATTAAACATGTGGATCTGTTCTCACAAAATTGATTGAATTACCAGCAACTGTATACAAACTGGGGATTTTGAATGTGCAGCTACTGAAATTGCATGTCATTTTGTCCATGAACTGAGTTGCACATGCACTTATTTAGTAAATTAGCCATATACAGTCTTCTAGACTGTAATACTGGTAAAATGAAGCAATGATCTTAGTTTATTTCCTACTGGGCAAGTGTTCACTTCTTTAAAACTTTTGCCGTCAGAACTGAAATTAATTATCCCTTGTTGACATTCTTATTGAAGAGGTACCGAGAATTAGTCATCTACAGCATGCAACTAAAAAGCTATAATTCCATTCAAATAACATATTGTTAAATTTCACTTTTTGTGTAAATTTAGACTTCTTCAAATAATATCAGTCTCCATGTAACATGCTTATTTCAGTGTCAAGAGAAAAACAATTTGTGATTTTTGTACCAGCATACACCTAAGTAATGTACATGTATATAACCTCTGTGTGAGTCTCAGCCACGTGGTCCATATAGTTATTTCTGATTAGAGACAGTTTACCAGCATATTACAATACTGAAAATGGAAATTATAGCTAAAACCAGGAATAAGAATCAGAATGAATGTTTAAAAGGCTCCCAGAGAAGATATTTTTCTTACAGCTATAGGATGCAAAAAGTTGGGAGAATAATCTCTTCAACAGGGAAACTTATTTTTGTATATGTACAACTTTAAAATGAGTTGCTTATTATTGTCTTTCTTAATCTTCTAGGCTAAAGCCCTGCATGCAAAGCTCTTGACTGAAATGAATTTTCATGGCTGAATTTTAAATCCTTGGAAACAGTGGTTTCAAATGACAATGCTGGCACATCCTGTGCTTTAGTGTGTGCCTGAATGATGCATTGGTGAGGAAAAGAAGAGAATTCAGACACCTTTAAATTTGAAATAGAGGAGGCTATTTGTAGAGAGAGAGAGAGCATATGGCTTAAAAAAAGAAATAAACCAAGATATTTGTGAGCCACATTCCCAAATGCATTATAACCCCTTTCCATTGCCCTATTCCCTACACTGGTTATGCAGCTGGCAGTTGCATTTAGGCAGAGATAAGACCTGTAAATCAGTGAGCTCTGGCTGGTTCCCTCATGAGTTTAGCCCCTCTTTTGTTTTAAGCAGAGATCTGGTGCAAGAGGGAGTCTAGCCCATTGCAATTCAGAGTCTCCTGTTTTGTCAATAACTGGTAATGACAACTGTCTGAATAAAGGGCAAGACTATGACCACCCTTTGTACATCTGGGAGTAGGGAAGGGAAGAATAAAGATGTGTGCGTATAGACCAGAATCCCTGACTATGTACAACTTCAAGGGCTCCCCTGACATCAGAGGATGACAAATAAGAAGAACTTTGGCTTCATCCCTATGGGCAAGTGGTAGTTTCCTGCTTCCTTTAAAGGTATGTGCAAATTACTACCTCCTCACTACAACCTGGGAGATGCTGGGTTTTTGCAATATGTATTGTTTAAGTAATGCAGTTCTTCTGTTACTACCCTGAGAGCAGGGTCTATAACTGTAACTGTCTTTTATTTAACAGGAAAATTAAAAAAAATAAACAAACAACCCTTTAAAACTATGGAAGTCAAATATTTGATTATATAGGTATTTGAAAACTGAGCTGTCTTTAAAAACACGGGGAGGGGAAGGTTGATCTATTCACATATTTATGCTGTTAACGTTTGATCTTCCTCCTCTTTCCTGTGCTAGAATAAAGGATGGTATTCCCGTGGGAACAAAGGCTTGAAGGGAGGAGGTAACACTGGTGCAAAAATAGGGCCATCTTTCAGTTTGGGAAGTGCATAGGAATTTGTTTCTTATATGAGCTGCACATTAGCCAGCATAAATGGCAGATTATAAGCAGCACATATACTCCGCCCTCTCCACAGGATTTATCAGGCAGCTGTAAATGAAGGCAGCTCTGATAACCAAATGAATAAAATTCCACAGAATATGTGTGGGCCACTCATGCTGGCATTTTAGAGAAGGATTTATGCGGGGGGGAAAGTCAGTCCTGCTACAGACAGAAACTTCATTTCTTTAGTTTGGCTGAATTCCAAGCAGGACTAAAGCATTTTTTACCATCCTTCTATTTCTCAGACAAAGCAAACAGTTTGCTGCTGTTTACCCAAGCACACAGAGACAGGAAAAATCCACAGGCTTGCAAGATCGCAGCTGCCTGTTCTTCAAATGCCAGTTCAAACCCCAAGATGAAGGGTAGTGTTGTTTACCTTCCATGAATTGCAGGTTAAATAAATCAGGTTGTTAGTAGAACCTAATTCCTACAGGAGCCAATGCTTCCAGATGGAATTTTATATCTATCTATCTATATATAGATAGATAGATATATGTATGTATGTATGTACACACACCTAAAAGCCTGAAGGAATAGTGTCATAGCTCACCAAATCTCTATAGATCCTTTCTAGACCACCATGCAATATCCTTTTCCAAAAATTCCTACTATAGCAGTATTGGGCCCCGGGGGCAACTCTGAAACTCCCTGATAGCCACACAACTCCTGCTGTACTTCAGCACCTCTGGATGCCCTCCTTTTCTACCTCACCTGCTATGCCTTGATGGAACATTTTCTAGTGTTTAGGGAGGCTACACCAGGTTCCAAAGTGAGCCCCCAGTTCAACAGTCTTGCCTCCTGGGCAATAAATGGGGGCCTTCCTGCCCTATTACTTCCCTAGGGTACTAGTCATCTTATGGGTGGTATTAAGAGCCTCCATCCTCCCCTAAAGCCACACTCATGCTTTGCAGGATATTACTCTTAATCCAAGAAGCAGAATCTTGTACTGGCTTCAGCCCTTTTGGGTTTGGCACATTAGTTGCTCTAGCTGTAAACTAAGCTTAGCTACACTTGCTCTGGCCTGTCTTCTCAGTCCCAGCCTCTTTTAGGTTGGGTCTCACTCTCTAGGGGCACATGATCTGGTTCTCTTGGCTTTTGCCTGCCTTCCCCTCTCATCCTTGGGGTGCTGGCTCTGGCCCTTTCAGCTATTAGTCTGCTTCTGTCTCACCCTTGGGGTGCAGGCTCAAAACCCCGAGTGCTTCCTAGGCACCCCTCCATGACCTCTACTTCTTCTCTACAGCCACAGCCCAGTCCTTTGGTCAAGTTTAATCAGAACATAAGTACAAGAAAACTCCCATACAACTCCCTTTTCTGGGTCATTGCCTCCCCACAAGCCGTCAGACCCCCTTAGTTCTCCGTCCTTCCAGCTACAGGACAGTTCAGACGCCTGCCAGTCCATCTCTTGTGGCCATCTTCTTTAGGAGCTCCTCTCCCTGCAGTCAGCAGGACCAGACTTCCTGCTTGTTCTCAGGCACTGGTCTTATGTGCCCCAAAGCCCCACTCCATCCTGTCAGGTGGCTCTCCAACCACGCACAAGGGTTTCTGCTTTGGCTTGATACCCAGCCTGCTTTTCTCCGCTGCAAATTAGCCCAGCTACTTGCAGTCTTTACTCCAGTGCTGACTGGGGGCTATCCTTTGGCTGGCTGCTTATTGCCATTATAGCTAGCTCCTCACAACAGGCTAAAACTGCAACATTTTTCCCTTAAAGTACACTGCCTATTCCGCCTGTTATACTGCCTATCTCACCCAAGGGTCAGAAAGTCAGATTCCCTTAGCCTAGGTTGTGTATGTATTTTAATGGTAGGGATACTGTCACTGCAAAATAATAAGTAATCATAAACCAGGTGCTGCTATGGCATAAACTGATGTAGCCCCATTGACTTTGATGTAGGTATGTCAGTTTACATAAGGTGCAATATGGCCCTACTAAGTTAAGGTCATTCTGCAGTCTTCATTCCAAACAAGTAATAAGAACCCAGTGCTGCAAATCATTACTAATATCACTTGTCATCACTCAAGTGTGCAGGCTTATACATGTGGTCTTTATTCATATGATAGGTTTCAGGATAGTTACTGTTATTACTTGGGCAATTAAGGACTGCTCATGTGAAAAGCAATTTGCTGATCAGGTCTTGCTAAAGCCCCCTCCCCTAGATCTGTGCATGATTTTCTCCCAGTCAGCATGGAAAGCTTCTTTTACAGCATAATCCACAAACCTCTTGGGCTCTTCCTTAGCTTGTCTCTGAAGTCCAGGGCCCAGACAGGTACATGAGTGACTGGGATTGGATTAGTTTTTACACCTCACAATGCACATAGCTATGAGGAGATTAGCCAGAAAAAGAGAAGTCCCTGGTGCTACACTTGATTCACCTTGGGGGTTTAAACAAATACGACTACCAATAAGCACTGAACAATTTGGTGTAAGTGTAGCCTGGTCATCATCTTTGCTTCCAAGGAGATGAGATGATGACAGGACCAGAGCCAAAATGGCCTCTTGGAAGATGGATTTTCCAAGGATCCTGGATGTATTCCCTGATCCTTCTTCCTTTCTGCAATGAGACCATTATAAAAATGGAATAGTAATAGAGATTTCTCCCCTTGGAGTCGCAGGCTGTGGGTTTTTTGTTTGGTTTTGGGTTTTTTCCTGATGTGAGGGGAGAACAAGGGCTGTTGTAACAGCAGTACTTACAGAACTGCTGTCCTTTAGTGTTAGTATCAAGGACATATATGGAAATGGATTGTCATGCCCATATAAAATTACAAAGTTCATTTATCAAAAAATCTTATGTACACATGCATTTGCATGTAGCTATACGTATGTGACCTGCTGATGAAAACAGCATAGTCAGGGAATAACATTTTGCACAGCATAGACTCCCACAAATAAGGGGTCCTTCATATTTTGCATGGAATCCTTCATATTGTCCATTTGTAGTTTCATCCAGGATTGGTGGCAACTGGAATCATCCAACTTGTTCGTTCTAGTGAGATGATATGGGTTTATGACTGTTTTGGGCAATGTACAACAGGAGCACAAATGATGTGGAAGTTCAGAGTGCAGTCTTTTTTCAGTATCCTAGGGTAGAAGAAGATCAGTGTACTTGTATCTGAGGCTAATCCTTTATATTATGAATACAGATCATAATCTGTTTTTCAGCAGTCTCCACATCATGGTTGCCATTTCTTTCCTAGAGCTTAATGAGGCCTCTGTATAGTCCAAGGTCTATGAAGTGCATGTATCTAGCTTGACCATGCTGTAATAGAATATCTTTAGTAGCCCAACTTCTGTGTAGAAAAGTGGATTGTTTATTTAAAAGATGGACTATTTTATGCATTCCTTATTCTATAGCCTCTCCTGATCAGGTTGTAATAATACAAATATTAGCAAAATCTCACATCATAGCTGTACCGTATTTACATTCTCAGGTCAATATATTGAAATCATAATGCACTTCCTAGTCTACTGTGGGTTAAGAATGTAATTACTTTTTTTTAGGCTCCCTTGTAGATTTTATGCTGCCTAATTACTGGCTTTCCATCCAAATGATCCAGAATAATCTGGATTCTTGAGATACTTTTTCTGGCATCTAATTTAACACACAGGGTGCTTCACTCAGATTGTTATCACAGCAGTGGAATTGTGCATTTAAAAATAAAAGAGTTGAGAAGACTCCAGTGCACAGATTTAATTGTCTCTTACATCCTGTCCACCTGCAGCCAGAGACAACCTAGAGTATCTCTGCTGCAAACCTAGTTGCATGGTAACTCAGTATTGTGATGCATTAGGTCCTGATCCTGCAAATATGTCAGAATGTGGGTAATTTCAGCCACACAAATAGCTTTCATGGCTTCAGTGGGTAACTCTCCAACATAAAATTGCTTCAGCATAGAAGTACTGGCAAAACTGGGGTCTTGATTCAGATTTACCTGTAGAGTGCATAACTGCTTTCATACCAGGTGGTTGGTATGTGGCTTCAATTAGTATTATGTCAATCAACCTTCTTAATCACAGCCTGCCAAGTATATGGTTCACTCTTCAAGCTTGAGAATGGTGTTTGTATGAGTTATGATGACAGCTATTTAACTGCTGGGTATTTTCAATTGGATAGTGCTTTTCTAGCAAAGAAGTGACTCATACATTGGCTCATGTGTACTCTATTACCACAAATGTCAAACATGGGGGAGCCTTATGCAGTCATGTTCTCCTTATTTGTTCCAGGTGCTTTGCAGTACTGAAATTATACTTCCAGAATTAACAATGCAGTCAGCCAACACGTGAAGTAGTATAATTTTTAAGAGACATTTACAAGAGCAGTTCTTATCCTGTGCGTCCCCTGTTAATCTACCTTTTCAAATGCCTTCCTTGTAATGACATTCTTCCTGTGATCCTTCAATAGTATCACTGTGCTCTGTTTAAATATCTGCTACATTTCACTTCAGGAGAGGCTGCATTTCAGTACAGGGCTAACTTTAAATGATCCTTGTATATTAAACTTAAACTTGGTCATTGCTAAAATCATACTCCCTCTGGAAGTATTAGCAATGTTAGCTATGTCAAGATTTCAAGATCAGGTATTTGTTAGGGAAGCCAATGCAGCGCATGGAATAGGTCACTGGACTGGGAATAAGGAGATGTCATCTGTGGGAAGATGTAACCTTAGGCCATTTTAAAAGGAAAGGAGGAATTGTCACTCAGGAGCATACATCAGTTGTTCTGATAAATTTGTTATGTTTGCATGATTCTATTCTCATTCAAGTGGGTTGAATCATTGTAACTTTAATCCTGGAAGAAACAGGATTAAAGGTGTAAAGATGTTGCTACCACTATCAGTTAATATAACTATTATATCTGTGCACACCCATAGTTACTATTCCTAGTTCTTTCTTGGGCATGTCATTTTGCTTCTTTATGCCTCAGTTCTTTTAGCTGTTAAAAAAGGATAATGATACCTACCTTCTTTTATAAAGTGCTTCATGATTTGTGGACCATCATTACTATAGCTAAGTATTATTATCCATAAATTCAAGGTAATTTATATATAAGAATATATATGTACTTTCCAGACCACATAATGAGGATCATCCAGTATGCTCCAGGAACAGAACAACATGGCATTGTGTTTACCATAGACAGAATGCTTAATAATGAAGTTTTATAAATGAGAGAACCACAAATAAAGATATCACTATCAGAGAAAAAAAAAAGTAGCTACTCATTACTCAGGAAGAACCCTAATGATACTGCAAAGAATGGGGTTAACATAAGGAAAAGAAGTAAGCAAATCCTTTAAAGTCCATTTTTGTCACCTCTACTAGATAAGTACACTGAGGACAAAGTGCTTATTTTACACATGCTCATGTTCTCTAAGGCTAAGCACAGACATTAAAAAAGCCCAGATCACGTGGTTTTCTATAACAAGTGTAGCTTAGATCAATAACAAACAGAACACATGTTTGCCCTTTGTGGGTGGAGGCTCGGGGGAGAGGGACAGGGCAAATCTTAGGGTTCTGCCATTTTTAAACCAGTTTATGTGTGCTGAACTTCTGTTACAGGTATAGACTGATTTCGTGTACTGAACTTTTGCTCTGTTATGCATATATACTGATTTCTAGTCACTTACACTGATAAAAGTACAATATCTGTGCCTGGCCTACGTGTTTTATCAAAACACACAAACGGAGCAGAAAGAAAGCACTCAAATTAAACAACAGAGCATATTATTGTCCACTGACAAGACTTACCTTTAAAAAGTTGCTAGCATTAGTAATTTCATAATATTTGTGAGCAGAGGATGCAAAGCCCAGAATCATGATGATAAGTAAGTGTGATTCTTTCCACCCTCTTTTTAAATCCTTTTTGGTCTTAGATACTAGCCTGCATAGCTGAGGTGTGTTATTTGGATAAATCGTAAAATACAAGGATCAGAAGGGACCTGTAAGAGCATTGAGTCCAGTCCCTTGCCATGGGCAGGAGGTGATTGGCTTCAAACAAGCTCAATGAGGTGCCTGTCCAGCCTCCTCTTGCACACCTCCAGGGATGACAACTGCAACACCTCTTCTGGGTGTGTGTTCCAGATTCTAGGTAACCTTATAGAAAGAAAAAGGTTTTCCTTATGTCCAGCTTCATTTTTCCCCCAACTAGCTTGTGTCCATTGGACCTTGTCCTCCCAAGGAGTGCCCTCCTGAATATTATCTCCCCTACATCTTGGTGTTCACTCCTGATATACTTGTAGGCAGCTATCAGATCACCTCTCAGTCTTCTCTTACTCAGGCTGAACAAACCCAGTTCCCAGAGTCCCTCTTCATAGGGCCTATCCCCCAGGCCTTTGATCATGTGGGTGGCCCTTTTCTATACCCTTTTTTGCTCATCCACATCCTTCTTGAAGTGTGGTGCCCAGAACTGGGCTCAGTACTCCAACTTTGACCTCACCAACACTGAATAGAGTGGGAGGAGCACCTCTCTGCATCCGTTGGCAACACATTGGCTGATGCATGCCAGAGTTCTTTTTGCTCTGTTGGCAACTTCATCACACTGTTGGCTCATATTCATCCTCTGGTCAATTGTCAGCCCCAGGTCCCTTTCAGATGTGATGTCAGCCAGTGGACCGCCATCCATCGTGTAGGTGTGGTGAAGGTTCTTCCCACACAGATGAAGGACCTGGTACTTATCCCTACTGAGCCTCATCTGATTGCATTCAACCCATAGGACCAGCCTGTCAAGGTCATCCTGGATCCTTCCCTGTCCTCAGATGTGCCCACATTTCCCCACAGCTTGGTGTCATCTGTAGACTTAATCATTGTACTTTCCACTTCCTCATTCAGGTCACTGATAAAGATGATAAAGAGTATGGGCCCAAGCACTGATCCCTTGGGGACGTCACTGGAGACAGCCCTCCAGGATGAGGCCATCCCATCGATTATGACTCACTGGGATCAGCCTCTGAGCCAGTTGCTAACTCATCTCACTGTTGACTGGTCCATGCCAGTGCCCTCCAACTTAACTGAGAGGATCTCATGGAATACAGTATCCAAGTACTTGCTATGGTCAAAGTAGATAACATCAACCTCATGTCCCATGTCTAGCTGATTAATTACCTGGTCATAAAAAGACAACAGGTTTGTTAGGCATGACCTTGCCTCAACAAAGTCATGTTGATTGTTTCTTAGTATCCCACCTGTTATGAGCTTGTGGTTGATAGCTTCCTTGACAATTTTGTCAAAGATTTTTCCCAGGATCGAAGTCAGACTGACTGGTCTATAGTTAGCAGGATTACCCCTCTTCCCTTTCTTAAAGAGGGGTACCACATTAGCCTTCTTCCAGTCATTCAGGACCACTCCTGAGTTCCATAACTCTTTGAACAGCCTTGCCAAAGGTGTTGCTATAGGTTCGGCCAGTTCTTTCAGGACTCTCAGATGCAGGTCATCTGCCCCAGCTGACTTAAAAACATCCAGATGGTCTAAGATTACCTTCACCTGCTCAGGACTGATTGTATGTGGACTGCTGTCATCGCTATATTCTCTGTCCCTCTGGACAGGTGATGAGTTCTGGTTTCAAGAAAACTGATGCAAAGTAAATATTTAGGAGCTCAGCCTTTTCATGGGGATCAACTGTGGGTTTCCCCTCTGTATTCAGTAGAGGTCCCACTGTGGAGCTTGATTTGTTCTTGCTCCCAATGTACCTATAGAAGGACTTTTTGTTGTCTTTTATTTTGGATGTCATCTTGATCTCCGTGCATGCTTTGGCTTTCCTTGTCTCATGCCTGCAGACCCTGACCAGATGAGGTACTCCTCTCTAGATTTGAGCTGTTTTTCCATTGCATGTATACTTCTTTTTTCTTTTTGAAAAGTTCTCTAATGTCCCTGCTGAGTCAAGTGGGTCTCTTGACCCCTTTCCCTCTTTTTCTCCTCATGAAGTGACTGCAGGATGAGATAATAGAAGACAGTACAGTGTGATGCCTTGTTTGGGTTTTTAAACGTTCAGCCTACAGTCTGAAATTGATTCATTAGATTTTGTTATATGAAGATATTGGCAAATGAGACACTAATGCTTACAGCCTGGATTTTTATGCTGTCAACCTGATTTTTGGTCATGCTA
This sequence comes from Alligator sinensis, assembly GCF_000455745.1. Taxonomy (NCBI): domain Eukaryota; kingdom Metazoa; phylum Chordata; order Crocodylia; family Alligatoridae; genus Alligator; species Alligator sinensis. The sequence goes on from NW_005842319.1 coordinate 148,049, forward strand.
GATTCTCAGAAGGTACTGTGCTTACAGATGATTTCAGTTGGAATTTCGACAAGAAATAAGGAATAGATGATACTGAACTCAGTACCCTCTGCTCAGCCATAGGCCCTCTATGTGACCTTGGACAACTCATTTAATGTCTTTGGCCTTTAATTCATTGCCTGTTCAATACTGACAATGCTCTTTCTGTCCCATTTTTGTCCATTTAAATTATAAGTTCTCTGAATCAAGGATTGTCTCTTGGGGCCTTATAGCCTACTAGAAGGCAAGTAATGATCAGTTAGTTTTTATGTTATCTAAGGAAACATTATTTATCTGTAATAAGAGCCTTTCATTTTTTCCTGAAGTATTAGATGCTAGTGAGGACATTTTTATACACAAGAGGAATGTACTGTACTAGTATGTATATGCAGAGATAGTTTGATACCAGCTTTGGTACCATGACAGTGCTATGCTTCTCACTACACTTTAATTAAACTCCTGAATATGTTTATACCAAAAGTGAAGAATGAATTGGGAGTCGATGTTAGAAATGAGTATTAGAAATTAGAAAGAAAAGGAAATAAGAGTTTTATTTTTATAGCACATTTCATCTCAAATTGTCTCCAGATTTACCCATGAAGCCCAATTGTCCTTGTATCTAAGTACAAAAAGGTAGTATATATGCATTCACAGGACATTTCCTAGGCTCAGATAAAGGAAATAATAAAAATGCTTCCACTGTCCTGAAACTAGTGAACAAGGACTTGGTTTCTCTACACTTTTATAGGTCATACCCTACCTTCATTGAACTCAATTCTCTATTCATTGCAGTTGAGATTGGAGGCAGGATCCAGATTTATATAGATATTTTCACTTGGTCCAAACTAGGACACAAAAAGTGGCTATTTATATGCATGAGACTAACACAGAGTGCATATTCTTCCTCAGGATTAAAGCATTTAGTTTTTCAGGGGAGAACAGTTCATTGATCAATGCTTCATGCCTACATTTATTGTGATATAGCTTTGCCCATGAATTCACATTACAAACTCACAATAGATGGCCTAATTCCAGTTTGAAACTGAATTTTGATTTTGACTCCAGCAGTTGGACCTTATGAAGAAAACAGATTGTTCCTATACACCCATGAAAGTGCAGGGTATAGCCAGGTACATATCAATGATGTTATATCACTGCTAATATATGTGTCACAAGAATTATTTGATGTTCAAGGCCATCATTTTTAACACATTGGTCTGGCTAATTAATTATATGTATGTTTCAATGTATTAGAACTTACTTGAAAACAAGCAAATGTATCAAACCAAAAAGTCTTGCCTGTTAGGCTAGGGACAGACATTACACATAAACCAGTTAAAGTGCTCAGAAACTGGTTTAAACCTATAACAGAACTGGCATTCAGTGCACATAAACCAGTTTGAAAATGGCTAAAACCAGCTTGAGATAAATCTGGGTGAATGTAGTATCAGACTTAACTGATTTGGCTTAAACTGGTTTATACATTGTCTGTCCCAGATCTCTTGTTGGTTTAAGTTAAATCAGACTCCTCCAGCATCCTGGCATGCTCTCTGGGCTGGATGGGGCTCTACTGTCTGCTCTGGGCTGGCCCTTCCTGTCTTCTCTCTAGCCAGAGTAGGGGCAGGGCATGGCCAGCCACTGGCCTGCCATGGCCCCTGAGGCAAATTCTTCCCTCTCTCCTCCTCTCCCCCTGCCCCCAAATCCATGTCCAGTTATTAATCAGTTTAAGCTGCACAGCATAGACTAGCCTGCAAAGAGTGAATTGAATTAATTCAGGCTCAGGCTTTTTGAATGCCTGTCCCTACCCTTAAAGTTAGAAGTAGATGTGTAAACAGTAGTACCCATTAGGTCTGTGTGAAGCAGCTAGTATTCACTTCAGATTTGGATTCAGTCAATTCAGGGGACAGAGATTTGATTTGGTGATTCGAATCACTGTCCTGAATTGATTGGCTGATTCAGAGATTCAGCCACTGTCAAATTGGCCAAATTTCTGACTCGAACAGGCCCCATCCCCCATCCACTCTCCCAGTCCCGTGAATGGCTGCCCTGCCCAGTCCCAGAATCCCAGCACTTTAAAAAAAAAAGCCCCACACTCACTGGCTCCTGTCAGGTAGGGGAGCAATCCCCGCTGCCCTGCACTGCCCCGCACTGCCCCATGCTGTTGCAGGAGTCGAGGGGCACTCAGAGGAGCTCGGGGATCAGGCAGGGGATGCACCCTGGCAGGGTTCCCCTTATGGACCCCTCCTCCCTCCTCCAACCTCCGCCCTCCCCACCCTTTACTTACCAGTATGGAGCCCAGTTTCAGCTCCCTGTGGTGGCAAGTGAGGACTGCCTGAATCTCCTAATCTTTTCCAAATCAGTTCAGAGGCTTTGAATGAATTCAGACCTTTCAATTGGTCTCCTGATTTGATTCAGATTCACAGATTTGGCCACTGAATCAAGCTAACTCTCCTCTGAATTGAATCAGCAACCAAAGCTTTGCACAGCACTAGTACCCATTAACTTGACTAGATTTACATGATGAATATATGATCTATAACTTTCTTATAGTTAACCAACTTGATACAATATTTGTTTCATGAAATTAAGTTATGTTGAATATTTAATGTCTGGGCAGATCTAAGGTTTGACCTAAAAAGGCTTTTTTTTCTTGCATATTCAGCCTTTCAAGATCATAGTTTATCATCACAGCCTGTCCTGAATTTTTTTTAATGTTTCCCTATGACACTATGTCTACAGATATGCATATAGTAATATTAAAAACACAATATATCACACTTAATTCAACACATCAGAAGCAAATTTTAAAAAGAGTTAAAGATGTTTTAGTCACATGAATCTGACTGACTTTAATGGCAATCATGTGGCTTCATCCCTATATAATTCTGAATGTATGCCCTTTATTTTCAGCCATTTTTCACAAGTGCTCTGCAAAATGTGATCTGAACAAATTGTAGCGCTGTGATTCAGAAATGAATTAACACTTGTTATTTTCAAGAGTTACAGTATACACTATTTTGTCCTTCAGGAGATGTGCATTCAGATTAGTTTCAGAATACACTGTAACCTAAATCATAAGTTTCCCTTTAATAAATACTAAAAGATGCCTAATGCACCCAATATGCATCTTTCCACATTTAGCAATTTTTTGCCATATTCTAAAAGATTTGGACATGTTCCCAGTGTAGTGCTTTCAGTTCCACAGTGAGTTAGTACTGTGTGCTGCAGCTAATCCACCAGGTGCTTTCAAGTATTGTATTTGAGAACCATAACATTCCACAGACATCAACTCTAAAATCCCTCTCATTCCTGTGCTCACTCTTGTTTTACACCTAATATTAAGTTCACTGTTATAAATAAGCTACCTATGAACAACTGTGTAGAAGGTTAAATAGTCTAAATAGACCTGCAGTTTTTGGACAACAGCAGTACATCATCAGAAACAATTCTGACAAATAAAAAGCCATTAGTCCACCAAAATTGTAATGAGATCATGATTAATAAATGCCTCTCAAAGGTCTACATCAAAGTCGAGGCTTTTCCATGATAAATGTAAACACTCAGGCCTTGCTTTGCCAAAAGCTGTGTGTTTCAGTTATCCAGCTCCACTGATTGATCTGTTCATTACTCTAATAAATAATGTATCACCACAAAGAGGACAATTCATTATGGAGATAGTATGAACAAGTAACTTTAAACAGTCAAATATTTAACAGAATTAGAAGTGCTGTGTCTGCCATGGAGTCCATACTTAGGGTGCAGAACTTAAATTTGTATAGTAATAATTACATTAGTATAAAAACAAATCATTTAGGATCCTTTATCAAACAGAATCCTATGTGAGTTTACAGAGCAGCCCTATTGAAATTTGATAGTGTTGAGGTCTGTTTAGGCCCTTTTTACCAAAATGCATTATCAGATCCAATGAGCCATATGTAGTGAGACTGCAGCATACCCCCTTTCTAAACTGAAAAAAGGTAGATCAAATTTACAGCATCTGTGCCTTTACCTTCCCCCTCTCCATGGCTCCCATTCTATCTGATGTCCTGTAGTTGCTGGTTGTGAAACAACCTCCTGAAAATCAGGCAAGGTCAGTCCTTTCCTGAAGCGTCAGAATAGGAGTGGGGAGACAGGGTTATGCCTGGCAACTTCCGCTACCAGTTGCCAATTAAAAACAAAAATGGTGGGGAGTAAGGTACTAGTGAGCATGTCTACATGTGAAATTAATTTGAAGCAATAAACAGTGCATATCACACCAGAGTTTATAGCTCCTGGGCACCACATTTGAATGTGCCTGGGAATGTAGCACATTGAGCCAGGTCAGAGCAGCCGTGGCTGGCAGAGAGCCCAGGGGCTTAGCCTCCCAGTCCTGGGCTGCTCTTACCTGGCTCACCATGCTTCAAAGTGGATGGCTGGGGCTTGAGGGTGCTCCAGTGCGGACCTAGCCAGCAGGCAGTACCCACACTGAAACACCCTCATGTCCCAGTCAGCCCTGTCAGCATCTACACATACATTGCTGCACACTAAAACATTCTGCCACAGGATAGTATTTTTCTTTACAAATAGTAAATTGTATGTTGCTTTATGTTGGCAAGGCATTTTTTTTTAAACCATCGAATGTATGAAGAAGTATTTCTGTTTTAAGCACCAAAGTCAGCTACAACTGGCATGGATCTTTGAGAGCTCTTGGTGCTCTGGTGAAGAGCCTGAAGATTGGAAGAGGGCCAATGCCATGCCTATCTTCAAGAAAGGGAGGAAAGTAGATCTGGCAAACTCAGGCCCATCAGCCAGACCTCTATCCTGGGGAAGGTCTTGGAAAAGATTATCAAAGGCCATCCTTAACAGACTAGCTGAAGGCAATATCCTGAGGGATACGCAGCATGGGTTTGTTGCGGGTAGCTCTTGCTTGACCGATCTCATTTCCTTTTATGACCAGGTAACCTATCACCTGGACAAGGGGGAACATCTTCATCAATGATGTAGACATTGGTGTCAGAAGCAGGCTGGCCATGTTTGCTGATGACACCAAACTCTGGGGTAAAGTATCCACACCTGAGGACAGCAGGGTGATCCAGGCAGATCTTGACAGGCTCATGAAATTAGCGGATGAGAACCTGATGATGTTCAACACCAAAAAATGCAAGGTTCTCCACCTTGGAAGGAAAAACCTGCAGCATGCTTATAGGCTCAGCAGTGCTACGCTGGCTAGCACTACAGATGAAAGGGACTTGGGGGTCATGATTGACCACAAGATGAACATGAGCCTTCAATGTGATGTTGCAGCTAGTAAAGCAAGCAAAACGCTGGCTTGCAGCCATAGATGCTTCTCAAGCAACTCCCAGGATGTCATTTCCCTATTGTACTCGGCCTTGGTGAGGCCACAGCTGTAGTACTGCATCCAGTTTTGGGCTCCACAATTCAAAAAGGAGAAGCTTGAGAGGGTGCAGAGGAGAGCCATGCACATGATCAGAGGTCAGGGAAATAGACCTTATGATGAGAGGCTGAGAGCCATGTGACTCTTCATCCTGGAAAAGCTCAGGCTCAGGGGTGATCTGGTGGCCACCTATAAGTTTATCAGGGGTGCTCATAAGGATCTGGGGGAATGTCTGTTCACCAGAGCGCCCCAAATAATGACAAGATCAAGCAGTCACAAACTCCGCCATGACCGATTCAGGATGGGCATAAGGAAGAACTTCTTTACTGTCCGAGCCCCCAAGGTTTGGAATAGACTGCCGCTGGAGGCAGTACAAGTACCCACTTTGAACTCCTTCAAGACACATTTGGATGCTTATCTTGCTGGGATCCTTGCTGACTTCCTGCCCCTGGGGCAGGGGGCTGGACTCGATGATCCTCTGGGGTCCCTTCCAGCCCAAATGTCTATGAAATAACTCAATGGGTTTACAATTAAAATGCATAAAACATGACTAAGGAACTGGGTTGCTCCCACTGATTATGCATCACTCATAAAAATTTATGGCTCCTCATTTCAGTTCCACTAAATAATGTTTCTTCTCTTCTCATCAACATACAGGAAGAAAACGTTGTTGTCATAATTTTGATTTTTTGTTTTTAACTAATGCAAACATACTAAAGCTTCTAGGACACTATTATACAAACTAAAGGTTTGTGGAAAGATTCTGAAAACCTACAATTATGCTAAAACTTTATTTTAATCAAAAGTAAGTTTTTGTAGAGTCTATCTGAAATATTGTTTGTGACTTCTGGATGCCCCAAACTGACCCTCAAAAAATACAAGGACTCTAAGAGGAAATAGCTTACAAACTTAGCATTGGGGCAGGCAAAGCAAGACTTCACAGAATAGAGAACAGTAGTGACAGTCTAGCTTAGAATAGCAAAATAAACCTTTTTCTCCTACTATATATATATATACACATACACAATTTGTGTGTCTAATGGTAATGTCTCTATGCAGTGTATTGCATTCCATATTGTAATAGCAACATGTTCATTCAGTTTTATAGTTTCCTTTGCTTTCATGAATTTAGGGGAATTTGGGGCCCTTGTCACACAGGATGTTTAATACTGGTTAAACTGGTAGAACGATATATACTGTATTAAAGTTAGAATATGTTCTGAGTAGTTGCACAGCAGCATTTACTACAAACCCTACATGAACAGCTTGTTGTCCACTGCTAGAGGGCACAGAATGCTGAAGCAACTTTTCCCCATATATCCAACAGCAACCAAAAACAAGCTGAGCACAAATGAAAGTGCCAGTTGACTGAGATAAGCTGAGGATGACAATTTCAGTTCCTTCTTGACTGACCATTCCAGCAGGCATTGGAACACCAAGGACTTCCTGGAGGTTACAAGGGGCAGAATGGGGACAAATCCTGGTCTTGACTGCTCTAATCCACAAGACTCTGCTTCTGTGGCATGAGCACCTGACCCTGATGAGGCACTACTTTGATGCCTTTATTGCAGTTATGAGCATCATGCTAACCTAATTTCTGAACACATAACATGACAGTGTGTAAGCCAGGGTGCTGCAGGCCCACAATCAGATGTTACTTAGTCACTGCTGGGCACTGCTTGTGAGCTCAGATTTGTGGGATCAGCTTGCACTTGGAACAGGCCAAGGAGTAGTGGCAGCAAAACTTTTGGATGTCTTATGGCACACTCATGGACACTGGGACTGACCTGGCCTCCCTGTTCCAGTACCAAAACATTGGGCTTCATTGCCCAATGAAGATATGTTGCCCTGATGATTTGGAAGTTGGTAAACACTGACAGCCTCCACTCCACAGCTGCTCATTTGGCATGGGCAGACAAAAGAGATGACAACCAAACACAAAATGAATGATGCCATACTTGAAGATTTTCAGTTCATCTGGCTTGGGGACCCACAGGAGGTCATTGCTGGGTTCGAACAAATGGACTTCCCGAAGTGTGTAGCGGCCATAAATGTGACTCACATATTCATTCTCAGGTTTCATCAATTGTAAGGAGTGCTGTTCAGTCATACTCCAGGCAGTCATAGACCACCAGGGGTGATACACTAATATCAGTTTTGGGTGGTCAGGCCAGGTACACAACACCCACATATTTGATGTGCCAGAGATGATGGAGCAGGAGGAGTTTGCCTCTG
>NW_005842319.1:155926-156242 GCF_000455745.1 Alligator sinensis
TCCTGTCATGGATTTGGGTGGGCTCACTGTTTCCCTCATTGATAACTGGGGATATGACTACCGGCTGCTTGACCTACAAAGACTGACGAGCTGGACCCCAGGAAAGAGTTCTTCAATTACTGACTAAGCAGCTATAAGATGGTGGTAGAGTGTGTCTTTGGCCACCTAAAGGTGAACTGGAAGTCGCTGGACCTCTACCTTGAACTCAGGCTAAGGAACATTCCCAGCTCTGTGGCTGCCCCCTGCATCCTCCACAATATATGCGGAGTGACAGGGAAAGCCTTCCTGGAAATGGAGTGAGCTCTAGATGGACCAA
>NW_005842319.1:156273-205819 GCF_000455745.1 Alligator sinensis
CCAGGCTGTCGTAGCACTCTTGGACATTCTTGGCTGAGAGTCCTGAGCAGAACCACAGGCAGACCATTCTGATAAGGGAAGTCTTGGTGGACTACTTTCTGGGGCAACGTTCTACTGGGCAAAAGGGGTGCGAGGATGTCTGAGCCATTGTAAGACATTTGTTTGCTGCACTGTATCTTTTAAATGTGCTTTTCCAAAACATCAATAAACATCTTTCATGATGACTGTAGGGTTACTGCTCCCTGTTATGGGGGAAATAGAAGGGAGAGACTAAGGAACAGGAGCACTAGAAGACTCATGGGGGAATCAGGGTCCTGTGTTGGGAGCTTGCAGGTGCTGGGGAAATTAAGACATGGGGTCCAGTATTGGGAGTTTCCAAGGGCTGGCTAGGAGGTTGAAACTGAGGACCAGGCCACTGGATGGGTCAGAGTTGTGTGAGCAACTCAAGTTAAGGCCTGCACAGGAAGCACACAAGGGGCTCAATAGCCACAGCTCCATGAGCAGGTCTAATCTCAACTGCTTGAGAACTGGCTGGGGCAGAAAATTTCAGGACCATCCTCCTGTCTCATGATCCATGTTCAGGTAGCTTATTGCCCCTCTGTTGCTGGGGGGCAGGCATCTGTGATGGTAGTGGCATTCCCTGTTACCCCAGGGAAGGGAAGGGCTGCCCCTCCTGTGGCATTCAGAAGATCTGTTTCTCAGATCTCCACTCCATGCTTGGCATCCAGTCACACTGGGGTATGGCTCCAGTTGGCCAGGACACTGTTTCACTGGCTGATATCTCCCTGAAAAGAGTGCCCTGGCAGTGCAGAGAGCAGCTCTTTGAGCTTGCAGGTGATGACCCCCTAAGATATGCCCTGCTTCTGTGAGCTGTTATGCCAACACTAGCCTTAGAGTAAGAAATAGCCAATTATGACAGTTCCTTGCAAAAGATGGCAATTTGATCAAGCACACCCTGAACTAGAATTGCTTCAGCCTCCTTCCTGCAAGATTTCCCCTGAAGAATAATACCCTGTCTTATACCCTGTCTGAATGTCCTGAGCCTATCATGCCCAAGACCCTGAGTTGTGAGCAGTACCTGGAATCCCAAAGGATGGCAACTTTCACTGTCACCTGAAATAGATACACCTGAAATGGATACACCTGTAATCCCTAGGGTGACAGAGACAACTATAGTGCTGGGACCAAATGAAGACAGCATTCCCTGATGCTGGTACCTACAGAGATGCATATGGGACTGCCACTGCCCATACCAACAGGACCTTTGAGGGGCAGGGATGCAGGGAAGCACAGGGCTAGGGTCCATTCAACACCTCCTTGTTCTCAGTACTTTACCCGCTCTGCCACCTCCTTGCTTCTACTCAGATATGCCTAAATAAAAGCCTTTGATTGTGTCTACTAACCGTGATTTGGAGGGGCAGGGATGCAAGGCAGTATCAGGCTACAGTTTATTCTGCACTTTTCCCCCTTTCAGGTCTTTACCCTCTGTGCCACCTATCTGTTTGTGTTCAGATATGTCCAGAAAAAGCCTTTGATTGTACATTTCAGTGTGTTGGTGACCTAAAAAAGTTACTACTGGGCAGTTGGACCCCAGTCATATTGACAAGAGCTCTGCCAAGTCTGCCCCGAGGTATTGGCACACATTCGTAACCAGTATCCATGGGCCAGGTTGGAGGTGCTCCCCTGAAGCCCACTAAAGTATCCAGTGTGCGTAGGATTGGATTTCTGCTGACCATTTTGTGTGCGCAAATGTAATTTAACTAGGATCAACACTAACTGGCCCAGCCATTGAGCTCCTTAACTGGCCCATCAAGCCTTAACTAGGCTATTAGCCCATGTACTGTGCTATGCAGAACATAATGCTCCCTCCCTTTTGGTAAATCTCATGAGCGGGGAAAAATCAGTACAGATTGCCACCCACTCATTAGACACTTTAAGCCTTGCAGCACCACCAGTAGAAGAGCTTCAGAGCAGTTGTAACAGAAAGAGGGGGTTTTGCCAAGACCAGAATAAGGCTGTTTCTCAAATCCGTATACAGTATGGGGCTTGGTTCTACAGATGGAGCTCATAAGTCTTCCTGGAATTCAGATGTTTTTGTGTGTAATTTTGTAGATACAAGGGGGTCATCCATAGCCTGTCAGGGCCAGCTTTTGTGCATCTGTCTTAAAGATATAATACATAAACTTTATTTACTAAATAAATATTCTAAAATTGGGACCTAAGTTTGTCAAGCACATTTGGGATCCTTCAGGGAAAACAGTACAGAACAAATGGAGTACCAGGTTTGTATATAGATAAAAATAAACTAAAAATGAATTAAGTTAAAATAATCATAAATTTCCAAAAAATCACCTTGATTCTTAATATTGTTGAACTACATAAAGTTATATTTCCTCTGAAATGCTTCTAATAATTAAACATAACTTTAACGAAGGTTTCTGCTATAATAAAATACATCAGGATGTATTGTCATAAAATAAAATTGTGCTTGCTAGATATATTGTATCAGCAACATACATCCCTTATAATGTTTTATCCCCATGTGTTATTCCTTACTTACTAAACTGATCTAGTGGCTGTGACCATGGAATGAACAGAACAAATTAAAGTCTAAACAAAGGTTTCCTTCAAATCAGTTATAGTGCAAGCAATAACCAACAAGAGATGGGATACAGTTGATAAGCAGAAAGCAAACTTTATTGATTTTTCCCCCAATTAGGTTAGGTATATTCTGTTCATCTGCTCGCTTAAATGGATATGAATGTGAACTCTCTGAGGTATTCTTAACAACTTTTCAGTAAAAGTGTTTCCATATCACTGCACTAAGAGGTTTTGGAGGCAGCTGACAGCTGTGGGCATATAAATTAAATAAAAGATTATTGATGTATTTGGGAAAAAAGTCCTTTCCCCCAGAATATAACTTTCCAAAACAATAGAGCAGTGTGAGAGGGTTCACTCTCATTTTCTAGAGCCTTAAATTTATGGCAGCTTGATTATTTGAGTAGCTACTCAAACTTAAGAAAGTTATTTAGTTTTAGAGTAATCTGCTCATGTGTTCTCAGTATCTCACTTATACTTTTATCATTTAAATAAGTATCGGTTGTTTCCCACACTTGACTAAGGTAAAATGTGAATTGGAATGAAATGTCTGGTGGGCTGTAGAATGAGTTTGTGGCCTCACCTCCATTGCAAAAGGACAGTCATCCATTTCATAAATTAAAAAACCATAAAAAAACAGTCACAATTAGGACTCTTGTTGAGAACGTCAGGAACCAGGGAGTTAGGGCCTGATCTTGCGGAGTGATGCTTAGCACTTTGGTTTGAATCTGAACTAAGCTTATATTGATTTTAGATGTTCCCCTATAGAACAGGCCATTAACTTAAGTGTCGCATGAGGAAGCTTGTACTGTGACTACTCATGCTATTGGTATACCCTTTTTCTGGACAAATTAAAGGACACTGGTCAGTTCAGTACTATCCTGTTGGATAACAAATTACGTAAATTAAAATGTGTTCTAAAATGGATTGTAAGGATTCTAATTAATCATGCTTCTGTAGAGAAAATGAAGAGAAAGTGCTTATTGTTATTTTAAGAATGCAGCTATACTAAGCCAAAACGAACTCCCATACTACTTGGAGGCTTTTAGCAAGAAACTTAACTTCATTCTTCCATGAAGTGGCAGTTGCTTTTGTGAGCCCCCTCTAGCTCTTGCAGGTAGTATACATGTTCTGCAAAATGAAGATAAGCAGGAGAATGTTATTTGAATTGTGTGGAAATGAATAGTTCCTGCAATACAGAATGGTAGAGTTGTTTTTGGAAATTGTTATGTAGTTGTCGAGAGAGGTGTAGATATGATCAGAAAATAACAGAATTATTTGTAAAATATAAAAGGTTCTGATTGGATCAAATGGGAAATATAGCCATATGGACCTGGTGAGGGGGCACAGTCATCATGAACTTCATGATGACTAAAACAGACTAGGTGACTAGTCATTACTCAGTTTTTCTTTTTCTGCTGTGAACATTTTGTAACTAAAAGGTGATATATACTGTCTTAAAATTCTGTTAAAGACAGGTGTTTTAATGGGGCTTGCATATTGGACTTGGGATGCGTCCTTCATCTTAGAATTAATGATCATTAAAATTGCTTGGGGGTGGGAGGGAGGAGTGAGCTTACCATTTCCACAGAAAACATTATACATATTTTCAACCCTAACAGGAGATAAGCAGGGAAATTCTGCTGGCAATAATACTTATGCAGGGTAACTTAATTGAGTGCTAAAACTAAAAGCAAAATATAAACCAGGGGAAATTAGTTCATTGCCATGTGAGATGCAGTCATAGTTTGGAAAACAAAAAATGTTGCTTGTGATTCTCTTGTACAGCAATGCACATGGATAGGGTGCGAGTGGACTCTTTTGAGCCCCTCTGCTTCAGGATATAAGGGACACTGTTAAATAAAGGATGGCAAAGGACAGGTTTGCACCTTGTCTAGGCAGATATGAGACAAAGTAACTCCCACACTGAAAACAGATAGCAATGGTCAGAAAATTCAAGGGGAAAACTTTAAATGTATGGAAGTGAGATCTTAGCTGAGCAAACATTAATGTACCTGAGATATAAGAGAAACCTCAGGTGTTAAATTAACTGTCTATCACTGGGAAGGGATTTATCAAGAGATGAGGCAGGGATTATATAAATTGTTACCCACTGGGTGTGTCTACACATGCAATTAATTTGAAGCAATATACTGTGGTGCAATGTGCACCAGAGTTTATTGCTTACAGGCATGCTGTTTGAATGTGCACCTGGGACCACAGCAGATTGGAGCAGCCCTGGCTGGCACAGGGCTCAGGAGATCAGCCTGCAGGCTAGCCATCAGGGAGCCCCCACAATGAAGAACACTTGTGCCCCACCCAGTAAGGTCACCATCTACAAGTGTGTTGCTGTGCACAAAAAAAATTATGCAGCAGGACACTACTTGTATTTATAATTACTAACTTGCTGCAGAGTTTATTAGTTTCCTGTGGCCTAATGAGACTGTACATATAGACACTGAGATATTTACTGCAGAGTGAATTAGGCAACTCTGCAATAAACGTCTCATGTAGATGTGCCCTCTGATGGTACTGTTGGAATGACGTTATAGCCATGATTACAATACAAGTGATAATCACCCTTCCCTATTTTGATAGGTCTCAATCTCCCATTAATCAAGCTTCTTTTATTTTGCTAATTATTTTTATCCTACATCTGGGAATTTCTTCCTTCTACATTTCAAAGCCCTACCCACAGTTTTTCATAGTTTCATAGTTGTTAGGGGCTAGAAGGGACCTTATAGATCACCAGGTCCAGCCCCCATGCACTTGGGTAGGGAAGACTGAAGGGGTCAGATGACCCCAAAGATGGGTGTCAAGACATTTTTTGAAGATATCCAGGGTGGGTAACTGTAACATCTCTGGGGAGAGTCTGTTTCAAGTCCTTAGTACTCGATTTGTAAAAAAGTTTTTCCTTATATCTAGTCTGACATGATCTTCAATCAGTTTGTGCCCATTATTTCTTGTTCTCTCCTGTGGGGCCTTCACAAGCAGTTGGGCCAATAAATATATCATCTAAAAAAATCCTTCCCTATTCAATGTTGAAAATTCCCCTGAGGAAAGACAGCTTTGTTTCATAATTGGATCAGCATAGAAATTCTCCAGAAAAAATGTAGACAGAGTTTAAGGTGAATTGATACATGAGCTAGGTGTTTTGGGTCCACTGGGTTACCAGCTTTATCTATTTGGGGATTCCTTATCCAGATATGGGTTCAGCTAAGAGGAGTTGACAGCTTCTTTGTACCACCATAACTCTCTTCCAGCCCTACTCTGAATCTTTGGGATTCCTACATAAATAGTTTGAAGAGGCTGTAAACCAAGCTAAATTCCTCACAATCCTGAGGCATTGCATCAGCCAACGGTCAGTCAGGTGCACAGATATCTCTGCCATGTCATTTTATATCTAGCCATATTCCTTAAGCAAGAGGCAGGGAAAGAAGAGATGGAGTGGGAAAGTAATATTATGGAGTTATTAGCTAGGAGTCGACATTCAGGGAACTTAGAGGGAGGCTAGATCAGGTTCAAAATCCCAATCTAAGGCAAGTTGGAACTGGGGGGCTAGTGCAGGTGTTGGAGGGACAGGAGGGCAAGCAGACTTGGCAGGTTTTGGTGGTCCATGGGATGTCCGTGGGAGGTGTTGGAGGTCCATCGGGGGCAGGCAGCATCTGTGGGAATAATCGATGGGATCAGGAATGCAGGTGACATCTGTTGGGGGGCATGCAGTATCCACAGGGAGCTATTGGGGTCTGAGAGGGTTTAATGGGACTGTGGGGGTCTTATGGGGTCCATCAGGGGTTTTGGGGGAGACCAAGAGCTATTTTCAGCTCCCCAACTCCCTTTGTCAAACCTACACCCCCATCCCTCCCCTCCTCCCCCCACCAGAACTTACTTGATCAGCTCCCAGCAGTGGTGATCACTGATAAATCCAGAACCTGAACCAGCATGCAGGATGAGGGAATTCGGGGGGCAGGGGTTGCTGGCTGGTCTGCAGGTGTGGTGTGAGGGGCCAGGGGGCTAAATATAGCCCAATGCTGGGTAGGTAGGGAAGGGAAGAGAAGGGAAGGGGAGGGGAGGGGGGGAAAGCACAGGCAAGACCCAGGGCTGTAATGAAGTTCCACACCCTGGTCTAACAAAATTCAAGTATGTCTGATGCTGTATCAATCCAGGTGCATCTTAGACTAAGTTCTGCAATTTTAAGACCAGTCCATATATGCAGAGCTTCAGTACAATTATGGGTTTAGACTGATTTCCAATCACTGAGACTGGGTCTGAGTTTAAGATCTGCACCAGTATGAGCTAAATTACACCATGCAGCCATTTTGACCCAATGCAACTTCCTCCTGACCCCCCAAATGTCTGCACTTAGCCGCTATGTACATTTCCCTGCATAAGGAAATCTGCGTTTGCCTAATTTTCATCCAGTTTAAACCAACAAAAGAAATGTTGGGCTTTTAAATATCATGAAGAGTCTGGGATCCAGAGCACAGATTGTATAAGCCAGTGCAGATTCTTGGAAGACAATAGTGCAATGCCAATTTATACCAGCTGAGATTCTGTTTGCTTGTTTTTCTTGCATGATGATTCCAGCCTGTTTGTACTTGAAGATGACTATTTAATTCTTCATGCTTATTTAAATCAATTCTGAAGATAAGAACATAATACTTCTAATGCAAGTTTGCTGCTGAAATGTGATAAGGGAAATTTTGCCCTTCCACCTCTGTTGAGGCCTCTTGTTTGATACTAAGAGCATACACAATCTGCTGTTCTAATGGCTTAGCTAAAAAGTAACGTTTTTGTCTTTTAGAAATATTTGTTTTAACTCAAACATTTGCACAGCTTGTGAGGAATGAATACAAAAGGAACATAACCCCTGTTGTTCTTCCATCTCAAACATCCACTCTCTAAACAATTTTCAGTTCCCTTCTTTGGGAGTATTAATAATACTCAGAGAATGTTATAATCAAAAAACAATAATTTAATGTATTTAGTTCTGCAAGTGCTTTTATTTGCTATATTATAATTATGCCTATTATAAGTGGAGTGCACCATAATTATATTTACATTACCAGCCACTTCCACTGAATAGAAAACCATGGAGGTCACTGCACTGCAACCTTCTGGTATTGCAGATGTTTCAAACATCTGGCACTGCATTATTAGAGCTGTCATGGAGAACTGTAGAGTTTTGAGAACCTATTATCATTCACACAGGTTACAACTGATGAGATGTGATGTGAGTGGATTTAGAGAATGAGGAATATTTTTTTTCTGAAAAAAAAAACCCTGAACATTGTATGTTTTTCTGGGCAACAAAAAGAAAATAAAACGAGAAAGGCTTGAAACAGAAGATTTTCAATCCTTTATTACCCATTATATGGCCATGCAATATTGGACTGTATTTTTAACTGATGCAAGAAATGCTAAGAAAGCAATTGTTTTAAAACAATGCAATAAAAAAAATGCTTTTGCATTTTAATACACTAAAACATTTCCTCCACTATAATCAATATGGGAGCTGTGTGAAAACACTGGCTTCATGCACAGTTACAAGTACAGATGGTCTTCCACAGTGTCAAATAGCCATTAACTTCAAACCAGCTGCCCTAGGCCTGGTTCAGGAACTCACAGGTTTAGTGTTAGGTGTCAGTAGGACTGAAATACATGTTCACAGTTACACACATCATCAATCATTTTCCTGACTGGGGACTTTAGATGCACGACAGGAGGCCATTTTTATTTAAAATGAATCGGAAAAAAGTACCATATTTACTCAATTCCAAGATAAGACTTTTTTCCTCGTCTTGAAATCAAGTACGTGTTTGTGTCGGGTGGGGCAACCTCTCTGACTCTGGCTTTAGCTCTGGCCCCCAAGACTGCAGGAGGGCTGTTGGGTGCTAGAGATTGGAGTGTTAGGTAGGCACAAGGGGGAGTAATTGCAGAAGGGCAGATAGCAGGGAGAAAGCTATCTCCTCTCCTCTGCTTCCCCCTCCACCTGCCCCCTACCACCTCCACATTATCTTCCCCCACTTCCTACCCCTCCAATGCCTTCTGCTGCATGACTGCTTTCCCTGCTACACAAGTGATGGGGATGAATTTAAGGCAAAGCTGCAATATTAGATTCTATACATGGAATATTATAACAGATTTATATATTTGTGTATAGAATCTAAGTATTGGGGGTCACCTTAAATTCAGGGTCATCTTGGATTCAGGTAAAACCAGTATCTTAATTTAGGATTTGAAAGATGTATTCATACAGTTTTGGAAGATCAGTGGAAATAATGATTGATGTAAACCCAAAGAAACTTGTGTGAAAGTGAGTGATTTATTCTAGATCTACATCAGAGAAACTGAGAGGAAAGTTTGTGCCACTGAATTCTTTCTGGTCCTATAGTGCCATCTTTATCATTTCACATCTTGCCTTTAATAAAGCCAACATGAAATATAAAGGCCTGAAATTTTAGGGAAAAGCAAGCAAGCAAAAAAACAACCCCCTTGTCTATTCTACATTATTGTCTTCTATTCATTCTGAGGGCATAATACAATGGGATCTAACCTTTCCCACAATGAAATAAGCAGGTTGGGTTATCTACAAGTTGCAGATACTACAGAGCAACCTACCAGAACACAGTCCGGGTTTATGGATATTGTGTTCCACTGGCACATGCTTATGACAGATTAAAGACCACAAGATCAAGGACCAACAATCTGTTGCCAAACCCAAAAGAGCAAACTGGAGTAAAGGAGCATGTAAAAAATAATTCACTATACCATTCTTGTAACCAATAGCCTCCTATTAGGCCTTATTCTGTAACCCAGTGAAATCAGTGGCAGAACTCTCAAGTACAAGATTGTAACATCTAACCAGTTTGCTTGACTTTCCAACTTTACTGTCTATCAATAGCCATATGCCAGCTCAAAGCATGAAATGTAATATCTAGAGTACTGGTGAAAGATATAGAAGATAGAAGGAGAACCCCCCCCCCCCTAAAATGACACTGAGGTAGTCATATATTTATATTTTTATCACTGTTGCTTTCCAACCCCACAGATAGTTATGTTTATTTATTTATTTATTTTTATGCAAGACAAAAATCAAGCCAACCCCAATGATGCCAACAGACATCCTTGGCAATATTTTAAAAAATACAGGTCTTGTCAATTATGTGTTTAATCAGTTCTCTAAAGCTCAAAAAGGAGTATGCAGGGAATAAATACAAATTGGAACTGAACTCGGTATTCTTACTAGCAACTGCAACCCAAGCTGGACCGTATGGACTTAAAAGAAGTAGGCAGAATAAGATAGCAGGTAGATCGAGTCCTAGATCTACTCTTCGTAAGAGCAGATCCATTCTATGTGGATGTTTGCATCGGTTTAAACTGCAGATGACAAGGGTAAAGTAGGATGATATAGGTG
This sequence comes from Alligator sinensis, assembly GCF_000455745.1. NCBI lineage: Eukaryota > Metazoa > Chordata > Crocodylia > Alligatoridae > Alligator > Alligator sinensis. The sequence continues at coordinate 166,289 of NW_005842319.1, forward strand.
CATTATAGGCCTGTGAGAATAGACAGCTAGTTGATCCAGCTTCAGATCTGGCCGCTTTGGATGCCAGCGATCCGATCCGGGACTCTGGACTGGGTTCCACGTTGATCTCGCTGAAGCAGCTCTGAAGCTTCAGAACTGCCTCGGAGATGCAGCCATAGAGTATAATGGGGAATCAATGAAATATCTGTAACTTTGTTGTTTTTTGTCTGATTTGGATGAAACTTCCAGGGGGGGGGGCCTTTGCTGAGAGCATGAAGCACATGGGTGCTTGTGCAACTGTGTCTGTCTTCGGACGAGGGGGTGGGGGAGAACTACTGAAGGCCTGGCTGCTAAGCTACTGTGTTACCAGTTACCAATCAATCATGATTCACTCAGGAACCAGCTCAATACACAGTTGCTAGCTAATGTAGCCAGTTAATTAGCAACAATTAACACCTACAAAACCACAGACTAAGGAGAGGAAAGAATCAATAGAGATAATCAACTGCCCCAAGACAGAGACAGTCAGTTGCACAAGCACCCATGTCATGGGTTTTGTCTGTCAGCAGCTAGACATGCAGAGCCCCAGAACCCAGAAGCCCTGCATCTATCTTGTCGACAGTTGGCAGGCTTTGTGGCTGCAGCAGGGGCTACCATCCCTGTAGCTTTCACCCTGCTGCACCTTAACACACACAGTGTCACCCATGTCACAAGTTTTGCTTGTCCGCAGCTTGAGGTACAGTTCTCCCCAAACCACTGTATTTATCTCCTTGAAACTTGGCAGGATTCATGGCCGGAGCAGGGGCCACCACCCCTGCAGTTTTCAGCTCACTGCACCTTAATACACACAGTCTCATCTATGTCACAAGTTTTGCATGTCAGCAGCTTGAGGTGCAGTTCCCCCCAAACCCCTGCACCGATCTTCTTAAAAGTTGGAAGGCTTTGTGGCCTCACCAAGGGATACCACTCCTGCAGTTTTCACCCCACTGTGGTGTAACACATACATGTGACATGAGTTTTGCTTCCAGAAATTTGGAGTGCAGTCTTCCCTGAACCCCTGCACCAAACTTCTTGAAACCTAGCAGGCTTCAAGCTCTCACCAGAGGCTACCACTCCTGCAAATTTCATCTAAATAAGACAAAAAACAACAAAGTTATAGATATTTCATTGATTCCCCATTATACCCTATGGCCGGGTCTCCGAAGCGGCTCCGAAGCTTTTCCGAAGTGCTTCGGAAATTCCAAACCACTTTGGAAAGCCTAATGAAGCCAGTGATTCGATCTGGATATGCTGCTTCTCCAGATCTGAAGCATGGTCCGAAGCCTCGCACAGCCCTGGTGCATTGATACTGGGCACATGTACATGATGTTAATGTGATGCAGGAAACAACATATGTGGCCAGAATTTATTGCTCCTAGGTGCAGCATTTACATGTACAGCTGGGACCGCAGCATGTTTCATAGATTTCATAGACAGTAGGGCTGGAAGGGACCTCAGAAGATCATCAAGTCCAGCCCCCTGCCCAAGGGGCAGGAAGTCAACTGGGGTCACAGGATCTCAGCAAGATAAACGTCCAAACGTTGAGTTGGTGTGGCACAGTCCTCGCTGACAGGGAGCCTGGAGCGGTCACCCTGCTAGCCCAGAGATGTTCCACTCCAGCTCAACAGTGCTGCAGAGGGGCTGGCTGGGCACAAGGCTGCTACAATGTGGGCCTAGCTGTCACTGTAGCACCCTTGTGCCCCAAGCAGCCCTATCACTATCTACACATGCATTTTGCCTCACGTAACTACTCTGTTGTAGGATAGTACTTGTGTCAGCAGTACTATCCTATAGCAGAATTAATTCATTCACTGCAGCCCAATAGTGCTGCATGTGTAGACTAATTAGCTCCTCACCAAAGTGCCTCATGTAGCTGTACCACTACTAGTTTCAGGTATTTACCTGTTTAAAACATTCACTGTGGATGCTGGGCTGTATATTTTTAAGCCCATGTCCTGCAACAGATCCCTACTGAAATAATGGAGATGTCTGTTTCTACTACAGAATTTCGTTTACATACAACCAGATTCGGATACTTGTATTCATGCTTGCTATCTTCGTGCTCCAAAAATTAATCCCAAGGACTCAAATGGGAATTTTTTGCTGTGGTAAGGGACAATTTAGTCAGACTGAGAATACTATAATGCAGTTCCAATCTGATAAGGTCTTTATCCAGCCCCATTGAAGCCAAGAGGGCTGCTTATATGTTTGAGGTTACTCAGGTGGTAAAGGCTTTGCAGGAGCACAATATTATTTTATATGCTAGAGTTTCTGAAGCCTGAAGTTTTAAGCATAAGAAGAAAACAAACATTAAGGAGAAAAAAAAAAAGAAGAAGAAAAGAAGGAAGCCACACATACCACTGCAGAAATAGATGCAAGAGAAAAAAATAGGTCTATTACCTCCCTTGATAACGTCCCTGTAAGCACAAAAGTAATTTTAACATTGAATCACAGTCTCTATTTGTGATCCTGGCAGAAACATTCTTTTCCCTGCAGGTTAAACAAGCTTAAATATTAAGGGAACAGTTGTACCCCAACCTCAAGCTCCTGAGAGTATGCATGCTGTAGGGAAGTGGCTTACTCAGCATTCTGCTGTACAAATTCACCTACATAGTCTTCCTTAGTTTTGAAAGTGGGTTTGGATGTCTAAGACTACTACACTGTCTGAGTAGGCACTCCCTTTCCTCTCTCTCATGCCAGCTGGTGAAGCTGAGTTGGTTCAGGTGTGGTAATTATTCAACATCTTTGTAACGGAAAGTTAGAGGAGTTTCTGTCTAGATTGTCCAGCAGGAAAATAGTTCATCTGAAACCAGTGGAGTTACTCATCTGAGTAAGTACTCTCCAACATAAGGGTGGTACATATAGCCCCATTATTGCTACCTTGCAAAAGGGTTTCCGCAACTTCAGAAACCTGCTTTATAGAGAGCTCTACCTGAAAGCACAACCTAGCCCTATAGTGCATTACTGTGAGCTAATCCTATAGTAATTCTGCCAACTTCTAGATTTCAGCCCAGTTGTGTGTTGATGAGTTAAATTATATTAAGTAGAGAGCCAGGGATGAAGAAAACCTCTGTGTAATTGATATAAACATCTCTGATAACAGACATAGAGTAACATTACTGGGATTTCTCATTTTCATTATAGGTTATTACACACTGATATATTAAGATCTCACCTTTACATTTTGTATTTCAGCTGTTCCTGTGTTCATTTTATTATCTCAATAAGTTTATAATTTATTTAAGTATAGTGTATTCTACTCCCAATTAGACTAAGTTAACAACATAATAATGTATTCAGTGGAGTTATTTGGATGCCTACTATGTAACTGAAAGAAAAAAAATTCCCATGAAAAAATGTGGGCTCAACTTTACCTTATCCTGGTTGTAATCTTGAGCTACTTGGAGTCAATAGTAAGGAAGCATGGTCCAAAATTTATAAGCCTAGGAGACCTACATCCTGGAGCCTGCTCTGAAACAGATTTCTCCTGTGACTTGAACAAATGGTGTCATCTTTCTGTGCCTCCATTCCCCATTTGTAAAATGGAGATAACAGCACTATACTAGTTGACAGGGATGTCATGAGGATCAATACATTTAAGAGTCTATGGTGCTCAGTAATGGGGCTAGATGGAGGGCAAATCTCCAGCAGCCTCCAGTCATTTCAGAATCAACTAGAAAAGTAAGGAAAGTTCTTCAGGCTTTCTGCACTGTAAGTTGCTTGGACCAGAACCTTTGCTTCTGTAACCAGTTCACAAAGGTAATGGGGAAACATCAGAACATCCATCAGACACAATACTGAATAAAGCCATACACAGCTTAAAATGGTTTTAAATCTGTCATATCACAAAGCCTGCTTGATATGATATATGGGTGTATAAAGTTCAACTTTTCAGTCATCTTAAAAGCTTAATATCTAGATAAACTAATTTTTCACCCAAAGGGAGATACATTTTCATAGCATGATGCGGGATCTAAGTCATCTGAGTCTCATTGACTCTAATGGGAGTTATTCAACACTTCAGAAAACTTACCACTATCCATCTAGATATTGTGAAAATAAATCACAGCATCAATTTTTAAAATCTTATCCTAAAGTTCATTGATCACACAAGGACATGAGATGCAGAAGGACAATCGCTGGCTCTCTGCACATCACATGACAGGAGGCAGTATGATTAGATTTCAAAAACACTTTTCAGCTTGTAAACATGTGTGGGGGGGGGTTGTTTTGTTTATTTATTTTTTTAAAACAGGATAGAAAAGCTATCAAACATGGAGGACTAACTATAGTCAGATAATTGCATCATATGCTCTCTTATGGAGTAAGATCTGACAAGAGGGAAACCAAAGAGAGAGGATGTTTTTGTGTTGCATTATACCAAGATTTAGGAAATCTGAGCTAATTTTCCAGCTCTTCCAAAGACTTCCAGCGTCCCTTTGGGCCAGTCAGTTTAGCTCTGTGGCCTGCATCTTTTCACCTGTAAAATGAGAATGACCCTTCATCGCTGACCTTTTATAGCCTTGACTATTTTAAATTGTAAGCAGTTAGGGACAGAGATAATTCTCTCTGTTTAATCACAGCTGAGACCTGTAGACACTGCTGTAACATCCATTATCACAATGAGCCATTATTTTATCATTTGAGAGTCAACCACAGTCTATTTCATCATCATCAGTATTAATGTATACCTTTGCTGAGTTGTGTAGTCTACATATTACTTATAGTCCTCAGTATACATCTTCAAGTATCTCATTTTCCCTATCCACTCAGACATGTAACTCCATTACTAGTAGCGCTTGATAGTACATAATGTTTGAATGTGATGCCATTTGAAGTCGTTCTTTCATGCTATATAGACATTGACCAAAAAAATAAATAAATAAAACAAAACAGAACAGAACAAAAAAACCCCCAACCTTTTCATTAACATGGGTTGCTGGATAGTATGTTGACCGAAACAAAATTCAAATTTATGAAAAACTGGAAATATAGAGGTAAAGGTTCATGCCCATACTGCCATAACTCTGACACCCTGGAACTGGCTATTTCCAATAGAAAATCCCAGCATGTTCTCCATTTCCTTTCATTGGGTGCATCTACATATTTCCCTGACTGCACAGTTGTTACAGGTTTCCCTCAATTTGTGCGGGTTCTTTATACATGAGCGGATTTGCTCTTATGTGATCAGCATATTTAGACCCATAATTCATTAAATGTGAGGTAAATTCATTCTTATGTGATCAGCATAGATGCGCCTCACTCCCCACACCCCCCAGCCCAAACAGGTAAGTCTGTTGGGGGAAGGGGAAAGTGCCGTGGCCCCACTCACTCCAGCCTCAGCTGCAGTAGCCCTGGGAGCAGCTGGCACCAGCAGCCTGCAGCTGCTGGGCTGCACTGTTCTCCGCCTGTCCTCCCATGCCTGGGCTCATCCCAGCTCCTGGGCTGCACTGTGCCATGGTACAGGTGGCTGGTGTTGGCTGCTCCTGGGGCCATTCCAGCATGGGCTGCTGTGAGCGCAGACAAGTGAAGCCTCAGGCGGCATGGGGTGCAGCACTCACCCGATCCCCAGCTACAGCGGCCCTGGGAGCAGCTGACACCAGCTGCCTGCACCAGGGCACAGCACAGACCAGGAGCAGAGGTGAGGGGGGACAGGCAGAGCATGGTGCAGCCCAGCGGCTGCAGGCAGCTGGCACTGGCCGTTCCCGGGGCTGCTGCAGCTGGGGCTGGGGTGAGTGTTACTCTGTTCCCTCTGTTTTGCTGCCTTGTGCAGGCCTGGGAGTGGCACCCCTCCCCTCACCCCTTCCCTAGTCCCAGCTTCACTCCCTCCCTCACCACAATGGGAACCTATCCCTATCTGTTACGTTGTAAAATGTTTTCGCTTTATGCAAATTTGATTTATGCACCGTTCTACGGGAATGCATGTACAGCATAAATCAAGGGAAACCTGTACTGCACAATCATTTACTACTGCACAGCCCCAGAAGCGCATGGAAATATCACTGTAGCTGATTGCTCTAGTGACGTAGGATTGGAAATGACCTAACCCTATGTCACCAGAGCAACGAGCTACAATGATGTAGCTTGCCACTGTGGTGATGTAATGTGTTGTGTAGATGAACTCACTGTGTTAGATATAGTTGTACTGAATGATGGTGGGATTAGTTAGATCAACTTGGAGATCTGTGTGTGTAGTATGAATTATATCAATTGTTCAAAACTGGTTTTATCATTCTGAGTTTGATTCTCTATCTAGTTTACATTCCACTCCCCCAGCTTCTTTCCTTAAAGAAAATCATATTGACAGAGATAGAGAGAGAGAGACTATAGCAAAACATATTCCTTCCCTCACCTTTGCCCCCACCAATTTCTACTAAGGTGGGGGAATTCAGACTGACTGATCGACTGTATAGCTGCCTAGCCTCTGGAGTGACCCAACTCATGGGAGATGTACCACATAGAAGCCCTTTTACCTACTCTACCTTTCCATGCTTTCTGCAGTCCATTGGTCTTGTGAGCATTGGGCCCATCCCAATATTGGAACTTTACTTGAATACTATTTTCAAGTTTGCTTCTCCAGTGGAAAGAAGGAGGTAGGGCAGGATTACTTATTAGAGATTAACTAATTCAGAGAAGCATAACCTTTGGTTGGTGACAACTTCATCAGATACCATGAATGGACTTGCAGAGAGCAAGAATACTAAATAAAAAGGAATAAAATAATTTAAATACGAAGGATAGGGAAATGAGAGGGATAGAGAAGAATAAAAGGAATAAAATAATTAAAATTCAAAGGATAGGGAGGAAAGATGGAGGCACTGATGACTAGAAAATGGTATTTAAAGGTTTGTTGTTGGGACTTGGCTTGTAGGTAAAGTAGATATGTATTGGAACAATGATCCAGGGCAATGGCAAAGGTTAATTAATTTCTGAAAGCCTGTTTGTGACAGTTTCCTTCAAGGCCCACTGTGTTTGACCCAGGCAACCAGCAAGCAGACTCACAGGCTGGGAAACTGAAGACATGAAGATAAGGGACTCTGCAGCATTGGTGCCAGGTCCCAATGCCCAACTGTAGGGCCCTGGGATTTCTGGGTTTGGTAGATGGACCAAATTAAGAGAAACTGGAGAGGACCAAATTAGGATGTGTGCAGCTGATGGGTTTGTGAAACAAGGGGATATGCTGACGGGACAGAACATGAACAGTATGACAATCACAGAGAGACCAGTCAATGATGCTCAGAGATAAAGAGTCACCAGAGGGGAAAAAATACAAAATAAGGAATTTCAGAGCAGCAAAGGGCCCCCAAGAGGGGAACCCAAGGCCACCAGAAACAGAGGGCATACCAGCACCCATTTCATACTCCCCATGGGGGATGGGGGCTCAGCCTCTGACCTCCAGGCTGCTGACATCTGACACTGAAGAGAGAATCTCAGAGTAAAGCTCACATACTGGCCAGACATACCTTGATCTGGAACTGGTAGATATAAATTATTTGCATTATTCTTATCTGCTATCACTGTGTATCCATACAATTTGCCTGTTATTCTTTAGAGAGGTTGTGGTTGGTCTGAGGATTTGGGTCCACTCAGAATAAGGTATCTGGGTCATAAATCCAGTGCCAACAGCACTATTGAGAGAGGCAAAGGTGTGCTGAATAGATCAAAAGTAATAAACAAGGCAGTTAACCCATTGAGGGATATAAAGGTTATAGAAGCTAGTCCAGGTAATGAGATTGTGTGTGGTCTCAACAGAGATTTTGTATTATTTTTCCATTACCTGCACTAGCTAAGGTGTCAACCACTCTGCCCTGCCTTCTGCCTGGCTTCAGGCTAACACAGCTAACTAACGCTGTCTACAGAGGGGGGTAGGTATCATACACAAGATAAGGTATATGCTCAGTGATTGTGCTCATTATGAGACTATTTTGTCAGAGCTGTGGTTTGGTCCCTCAGGTATGTACCAACATAAATTGGGAGGATTGTTTAACTTCAATAAAAAATATCTCTATAAGTAGATGCAGGGAGGGTGCATTTCTTTGATCTAGCATCAACAGATTTGCACTGCCAGCCATATCTTGCACCTCATGAGTCCCACCAAGTTTCAGAACCAAGTCAGAAAGCACATGGGTTTTAGAATACTTAGACGAGATTTTCATAGATTTCATAGACATCAGGGCTGGAAGGGACCTCGGAAGATCATCGAGTCCAGCCCCCCGCCCAAAGGGCAGGAAGTCAGCTGGGATCATAGGATCCCAGCAAGATAAACATCCAGTTTCATCTTGAAGGTGTTCAATGAAAGCGCTTGAACCACCTCCGGTGGCAGGCTGTTCCAGACCTTGGGGGCTCGGACAGTAAAGAAATTCTTCCTTATGTCCAGCCTGAAACGATCTTGAAGTAGTGTGTGACCATTCGACCTCGTCATCCCTTGGGGCGCTCTGGTGAACAAACGTTCCCCCAGATACTGGTGGTCACCCCTGATAAACTTGTAGGTGGCCATCAGATCACCCCTGAGCCTGCGCTTTTTCAGGCTAAAGAGCCCCAGGGCTCTCAGCCTGTCACCGTAGGGTCTGTTTCCCTGACCTCTGATCATGCGCGTGGCTCTTCTCTGGACTCTCTCAAGCTTCTCCACATCCTTTTTGAATTGTGGAGCCCAAAACTGGACACAGTACTCCAGCTGCGGCCTCACTAATGCCGAGTACAGGGGGAGAATGACGTCCCGGGATTTGCTTGAGAAGCATCTATGGATGCAAGCCAGCATTTTGGTCGCTTTACTAGCCGCCGCATCGCATTGCAGGCTCATGTTCATCTTGTGATCAATGATGACCCCCAAGTCTCTTTCTTCCATAGTGCTAGCCAACATAGCACTGCTGAGCCTATAAGGATGCTGAGGGTTTTTCTTCCCAAGGTGGAGAACCTTGCATTTATCGGCGTTGAACACCATCAGATTCTCGTCCGCCCACTTGCTGAGCCTGTCCAGGTCAGCCTGGATAACCTGCCTGTCTTCTGGTGTGGATGCTTTGCCCCAAAGTTTGGTGTCATCGGCGAACTTGGCCAGTCCGCTTCTGACTCCAGTGTCCACATCATTAATGAAGATGTTGAACAGTATGGGTCCAAGGACAGAACCTTGGGGGACCTCACTGGTCACAGGACACCACGATGAGTGACTTTCATCAATTACTACCCTCTGGGTCCGACTCCGGAGCCAATTTTCCAGCCAGTGGATCGTGGAGGACCCAAGGCGACAATTGGCTAGTTTCTCCAAGAGGCGATCATGATGGTCCTTCAGCATGAAGGATCTCTTAACCTTAACAAAAGCAGAACTATGACAAATTGTTTGCAGTATGAATTAACATTTGCTCTTTACATTTACAGCATGTATTGACCTTTGGGGTCATTTATATATATACTTTGTGAATTTGACCAGTACATGGGAGTCCATTCAATGCACTGCAGATCCAGTTGCAATAAAAAGGGTTTGCATTAGCTCTTGACATAAATTATAACAAAAGTCAAAATACATCTAGTACAAATGACAAGTCCTGCTTCAGACTGGGAGGTTGCTGACTATATCACTGTATTAATGAGTACAGATAGTGTATGCTCTTTGTTATTTGCTACTTTCCCAGCCAATGTAGACAAAATTCCTGTTTTGGAACTTAGAATAATTTTCATATTGTAAGTCAGTTTGAGTGAGATAAATGTTGTGTTTTTTGGTGTTTATTCATCCTCTCTCCTCTCCTCTGATTTTCTTTCTCTAATAATGGGATCTGGTGTAAGATCACAAGAAAGAATGTCTGTAGGAGGGTGAGAGAGAGAGAAAGAGAAAGAAAGAATGCTGAGTCCAAGCAGTGTAATTACAAATGTGTTCTTGTAGGAGGAACCTGTCTTCTCTTTGATTTCACGGATGGTTGGGATTTTCCATTTGAGGTTATGGGAACAAATGTGCTGGCTCTTCCAAAAATGTCTATACTTCTTGGTATGGGCTTTGTCCTAGAATGTGCTAAAAGAACTTAAACACACACACACACACACACACACACACACACACACACAAAAAACTAAGGTTTTATTTTGGCGGCTATTTTAAGACAATACAGATTATCTATCTTGCACTTTAAGCGCTATGGCTATTTCTTACACATGAAAGAAAATTGCCAAGAGCTGAAGTTGAGAAGAGTGCTTTCACTTATCTCAGGACCAAGCCTGCATCCATTTATCCAAAGTTTCTTTCTGGTTTTATATTACCTGGCACAGTTAAAGTCCTAATCCAAAGGTCATTGAAGAAGTAAGAGTAGTAATATATATATATATATATATATATATAAAACTTCTTATATTATATTATATTGTATTTTAGTGACCTCTAATATATATATAGGGATCACTAACTAGGTCTCTTCTATCTGTTGTACTTTTCATTCCTACTTTTCTTTTTCTCTGGGATCTCGCTAGCCTCAGTTAATAACAGCTGCACCTCACTTCAAGCTCCTAATATTGAAATAACAGCCCTTCAGTGCTGGGATACAGTTGGCTGTCCCTTGGCCAAAACAAAGTCCCAGGAACCCTACAAATTATTTCATTTCTTTCCATCTTCCAAGCTATCTCACCATGAGCATGTGAATTACAACAGGACCGGACAAAACAGAACTGAAACTCCTTTCAGAACTAATTAATACATACTTCAAGTAGCCTATATGAAGTTTTTGTACATTATTTCTTTGTTGGTAGCAATGTTCATGTGGACAAGACACTGCCCCAATTCTAGCTAGTTTGTAGAATGAAAGAAAGTTTCTAGAATCATAGAATCATACAGATGCAGGGTTGGAGGGGACCTTAATAGATCATCTAGTCCAAACCTTTGCCTGAGACAGGATCTTCCCTATCCAAACCATCCTGTACATTAGGAGTGGGGATACATTATCTAACCTCTTAGTAAAACTGTATAATCAACCCTGACACAACACAAGACATAACACCCTAACATGCTACAGGTAAAGGAGGAAAACCATGGCAACTAATGTTCTGCTACTGTAAAAATGAATATATGCTCAAGAGATCCCAATAAGAACGCCGCACCCTCCACTATAGATGATGGCAAAAAACCTTCATAGTCCATGCCAGTCTGACCATGGGGTAAAATTCCTTTCTGAGTTGTCTTTATTGACAGGTCAGTCAGATAAATAACCAGCCCTTAACATCTGCAGCCTTACTCGGCCATATCTTTTCATATCAGAGCTATCTTGTTGTTCTGTTATGAAGACACTTTAGACTGTTCTCTATAAAATTGCTACCATGACATTTCTATTATTTTTTAGGCATGATAGAAGCATCTTTAAGGCTAAAGGAGTTTTGTCACTCATGTCCACATTTATTCATTTATATATCCAATGGGAGTAGCTGAATATTGTCCAGGTTTATTCATTAACACCCCAGAAGCTTTTGGGATACTCCAGGGTGAGATGCATTTGAAATACTGTTCACTTCAACAAAAGTCCATTTAGTATGCAGAGATCTTGTCTTTAATGGGAGCTGGATTTCTTTTCTGCAGTGAATATTGATTAATAGTCACCAATTTAAATTCCTGCAGCACACATTCTCTTCCTGTTCAGCACTAAACTAGACTTTTTTTCAGATCCTAGGTCTGTCAGCACTATAGTTTTCCTGATACAAAGTATATTTGTATAAAGTGGGGGCATCTATATGTATCTATATGCACTGTACTGCAGAGTTGACTAATTAGCTCTGCAGTAAAGCACCACCACCTAAATATCCAGGGCTATTAGACCACAGTAAGTTAACTAACTCTGCTATAGGATAGTACCGCCTGATAGGGCTGTGTGAAGCTTTGGGTGCTGATTTGATTTGGAGGAGATTCTGCCCGATTCGGTGGCCAAATCTCCAAATCAAATCAGGAGACCAATAAAAAGGTCCAAATCGATTTGAAGTTCTCTGAATCAATACAGAAATGATTCAGAGAGCTTCAAAGATTTGGGCAGTCCCCGCTCACCACTGCAGAGACCTGGACCCAAACTCCATCCTGGTAAGTATGGGATGGCAGGGACTGAAGGAGGGGGGAAGGACCATTGGAGGACTGGACCCCTGCTGGGCCCCATCCCCTGCCTGCTTTCCCAGCCCCACCCCTCATGGCTGCCCGCCTAGCCCCAGCTCCCAATTCTTAAAAAAAAAAAAAAAAAAGCCTGGCACTAACTGGCATCTGCCAGGTGGGGGCATGACCCACACTGCCTTCCACTGCCCCATCCTGTGTGGGGGGCTCTGCTATGAGTCCCCATCCCCCACCCGCTGTCCCAGCCCCATCAATGGCTACCTCACACAGCCCCAGGTCCTGGTTCTTTAAAAAAAGGGAAAAAAAGTCCTGCAGTAAGTGGCAGCTCGCCCCCAGCCATTGGAGCTTCTGAGGGCTCGTGGAGGAGCCCCCCATGCAGCACGGGGCAGCAGGGTGCAGCGGGGATTGCCCCCCCACCTGGCAGGAGCCAGTGAGTGTGGGGCTTTTTTCTTTTTTTTAAAGAGCCAGGAGCTTTGGCTGGGAAAGTGTGCCAGGGATAGGAGTTTGTGGCAAAGCCCTGTATGCAGTGCAGAGCAGTGGGGGGCAGCAGGGATTGCCAACCTGCCTGGCAGCAGCCGGTGAGTGTGGGTTTTTTTTTTAAAGAGCTGGGATGCTGGAGCCAGGCAGGGCAGCCATTGATGGGGCTGGGAGAGTGGGCCAGGGATGGGGCTGTTTGATTCGGAGATTCAGCTGATTCATCAGTGGCCAAATCTCTGAATCATATTCGGCCAAATCAATTCGGGACAGTGATTTGAATCACCAAATTGAATCACTGTCCCCTGAATTGGCCGAATCCAAAGCGAATACTAGCTGCTTTGCACAGGCCTACTGCCCAACACAAGTACTATTCTACAACAGAGTTATTTACTCCAATGCAAAGCACGTGTAGACTGTGACTAGGGCTGGCTGGGGCTTGAGGATACTACAGTGCAGAGGCTGTCTGCTGACTAGCCCTGCACTATAGCACCCTCATGTCCTAGCCCAGCTCCTTTGCAGAATGTTGAGCCAGGGTGGAGCAGCCTCAGGCTGCCAGGCTACACCACCCTGGCTCAATGTGCTGTGGTCCCAGGGACAAGTGTAAATGCTGTGTCTGTGAGCAATAAACTCTGGTCCGAACTGCGCTGGAGTTTATTCAAGTGCATTCATTACACAGGTAGATACACTTAGTAATAGGTATCTGCAATACAGTTTGCATGGAATATTTTAATAAATGTTAATAGTGGCCCTACTGCATTAGCCGCTTCTGGTTTCCCTGGCATAACTTCTTTCTCTACCTTGCTCTGGTGGCATGGACACTCAGGTTAGAGGTTAGCGTTCCAGAGGTCAAGAGTTTGAGGCCATAGCAGAAGTACTCATGGTGTAACCATATCAGACTCCAATTCCATGGCATGCATGTGTTTTTCAAGTCCTCCATCTGGCAAAGAGATGTCAACCTGAAGCTGGGAATTAGCAGCTGATACTTTTAAGGAAACTCCAATTTCTGCATCCATATTTCAAAATCGGTGTATAGTTTGTCCATAGGTTTATCCAATGCACCAGCAGGTTAGGAACTTCCTCTATTCCTCTATTAAACTGATTAGAAGCTGACTTTTCACATAAGATTCTCTCATTGCTTACCACAGGGCACAGACCCCTGTCTATATTGCCTGTTCCACATTTGGTACAAAAGACTGTTTCACTTAAACTATCTCTTGGCCAAAGTTGCACCAGGGAAGCCTTATCAGCCAGTATCCACAATGCACACAAATAACTGTAAAGAGATTTCCTTTTTAATTCTTCTCCATTAATTAGCCATTCAATTAAAAAAAGGCAAATTTCTTGCATTATGGTCACATGAATATTTATGCTACTGATTGTATGCTTCATAAAAAGCACTGCTGGTGAGCTGTTGGTAAAAGGCTTTGGCATCCTCAGATGAAAACATTTCTTGGTACTCTCTTATTTTCTCATCACTCTGCTCATTCATTAGCTCACAGAACAATAGTTCTGACTGTTAGTTGCTCATGGATTCCAGTTTCATCTGCATGATCAAAACATTTCTTCATAGGTAAAAGTGCTTGTGCCATTTTGGTACTGCCAATGTCTTGAACTCTTTGATTTCAAGCAGTGAGTACTACTGGTATCGGGCATGTAATAAATACAGCCTCACATGGACAGGGCTTAACATGTTTCTAGTCCCACTGATCTGAGACAATTTAATAGCAAGGAAGGCAATAGCTTAACACCTCAATAAAAATATGCTACCACCTACCTAAGAGGGTGCCATCTGCACTGATCTAACAAAACGCACAAAAGAGAGACAGTCTCTTGCCTCAAAGAATATATAGGTCAAATAGCAGAGACAGTCAAAAGATGTAATGGATAAGGGGCAAAGAGAGATTAAGTGATTTTGAAAGGGTCACAAAACTAGTCAGTGGCAGAACCGGGAATGAAATCCAGGTTTCTGTTAAGAGGCTTATGGACTGCATCCTGGAACCAAACCATAGCATTCCTGTGTTTAAAAAGAATTTCAGCAGTTTCTCTTGACTTTCCATTCATCATTTTGTTTTACATTCCAGTGTGGCATTTTATGAAAAATGGGAAGAATTTTGGTGGATGTTGTCAACATATATCCATATGGTACTGCTTTAATTAGTCATTTCAGAATTGCTTCATATGAAGAATATTAACTGGATAAGAAACCTGCAGTTAGTTGGCACTAAACAAATCCTATGGATAAAGCACATATAGGGGGAGGGTATTTTCTGGTTAATTTTGTTTATATAGCCCCTGGAGACTTATATTCACATTATATCATCTGTACCATGTAGTAAATGGACAGCACCAGAGCAAGAACTCAATGCTGAGACATGTTAGAAAGACAATAATGGCCAAAAAAGACTGTCTATAAGTATTTTCTTTCCTATTTGGTTCTTAATTGGCCTCTATCTTGAGCCTGCAACAAGACTGTCAACTGTGGTGGCAGATTCTGTCATGAAAACAGTAGTCTACTTAACTACCCCAGTTTCATGTGTTGCCTGACAAAAAACCATATTTTTTTTAAATGCTAATTGACACATTGATATTTTAGTACACCTTTTTGAGGCAGATATTGTATTGGGCCTCTCATCTGAGGCCTTGGTTACAAAGTAGGCTACTTCTCATTATGAGCCAAACCTCTGCTATGCTTGTGTGGGGAAAATGACAAAGCTCCTATGTTTCTCAGTGAAGCTCCAGTTAGTTGTAACTTATATTCTGTATGTCATGCAGAGGTTCCCAAACTCCAGGTAATTCATAGCCCCACACTCAAGTCAGACACAAAACTGTTCAATCCATTATATTGAATTCTTTCATGTCTGCCTCTTGACCAATGCCAATTTTTCCATCTCCCTCTCCCCCAACTAACTCAAAAGAGTATCACTTTATCACCATCGGTTTGGATAGGAGGGAGCAGGGCAGGAGTTATTTTCTATTACAGAGGAAAAAAATGTTTTCCTCTTTCCTACATGTTTGTGAATATGCTCAAGGGGTAGCTACAGATACTATCTCCAGTTCAGACTGAACTAATTAAGTTATTAGTCTATAATGAATATCCACAAACTAGCCAAAAGGTTATCCAGTCAGACTTGAGTTGAGCAGATTGCCAGGGTGCAGAATAAAGTTCCATGGCCTTCTCCATCTTTACACATAAAGAAAAAGCTGGTAACATTTAGTATGAATAAATCACTAAGAATGATACACCTTAAATGTGGTTTGAAAAGGGCAGCAGCCTCCTAAAAAGCTTTGGAAGCTAACTTTTAACTTTAAAATGAGGGTTGAAAGTTGAAATTCAGCTTGTGGTATTACTAGAAGGATTATTGTAGCCATTATCTTTTTTCATGTGTATAAAAGACCCATAACTCACAGCAATGTGGATAATGTTAAGAACGTTTTCCAGAGCTGAAGAAACATAATAATCACTCTTTACTGTTAGGAGATTTTGTTTATTCTCAAAGAACCATTTTTTTAAATATTAAATGTCCACAGATTTGACTTGAATTAGCATGTACCTTGAAATATGATCCTGATTATAATACAGCTGAAAAAAAAAAAGCTGTATTGCCATTTATATTTTAACTGCAGTACTGTGCACTACTGATTTTTCTTTTTGGGAAAAGTATTCCGTTCACACAAAACAAATAGAAGACATTTCTCTACAATATCACAGGACTCACTTGATGAAATAATAATCACAAGTTACACTTCAGAGGTAATTATTTAAAGGGTAAGACATTGACAGAGTATGTGTTACTGCACAATATCCATTTTGGTGTTGGCAGCCTGAAGCCAATTGGCTTGTTAAATTATTGCAAACTGTGCAATTATATTACGTGGTCCAGACCTGTTTTAATTCAAAATGTATTCACATTAAAAATACTGATAAACAAAAACATTAAAATCTATAAAGTGTTTGGGAAAAGCTCTATAAAACTTAGGGATTGTTTTATTTTAAATACTAATATTGCATCACAGATATCTGAGAATTAACAAAAATATAAAGTCTTTTTTTTGGTGGGGGGTGAGTTTGAGATTTTGGTGATGTAGGTGTATTAGCATGGGCACCAGATGTTGTAGTATACAAAGTACTTTCTTCATTCATTGCTTATTTCAGCCTTGATTGGTTCAGCTTGAAACTGTTTACCTGCCAAATCGCTACCACTCAGGTTGCATGTTGAAACCATGTCCAATTTCCAGACAGCAGATAAAATCTATAAAACCCTGAAGGACTCTCAGGTTTATAGTGTATTCATTTTATAGTGGAAATTAACTAAAAAATTTAAAAGTGCAGAAGAACTCTCAATATTTTTGCTCCAGGTTTGTTTTTTTGTAGTATAATTTTTAAGAGGAAGATAAAGGGCCTAAAGGGCTCTGGTCAGTTCATCAATATGAAATATGCACATCTGAAATAATGCACATCTGGAATGCAGCTAAATAACTGAATTAATCTTAGCCAGTATTAATTACTATTATTTCATGATTTCTTTTCCCAAAAGTATTAAAGATATAATGAATTATTAAAGCAACAGAAATAAACCTAATAGATGTCTGGATGTGTATTGTATATGTATATTCTAGTCATTGCTTTGCTGTGTTGATTCCTCTCAAATACCCACACTACTTCTTTGTCACCTGTACAGCAATAATTAATAATTAATCTAAAGGGCAGAAGCCAATAGATGGAGTATCTACAGATAAGCTAAAATCACCTAAAAATCTGTTACCTTCTCAATTACTGGTATTCATCAAAGTACTAAAGAATGTGGTCAACTTTAAGCATATATTTAAATCTACCATTCTTATTAAAATAATTAAGCATGTATTTCAGCTCCAAATAAATCAATGTTATTTAACGATGTGCATAAATTTAATCACATACATAAGTTTTTTGAACTAGACTCTTAGGAAAGACTCTAAGACTGAACTAATTATCCCACAAGACATCACTGAACTGTTGTGCCATGCAGCTGAATTGTGAATCTCTTCATATTTCTCATCCCTCATACTATTGTTATTTTCCTTGCCTTTTCATTTCTTAACACCCGCAGTCTGCATCAAGAGTTATAGATGCTTCTTACAGTTCTGCAAGTCAGATTTTGTAGTAAATGATGATATAACCTACAATGTCTTCCTGTCCACTAGATACACTCTTCAAATTAAGTATCAAAATCAGTAAATTCAAGAAGATTAATTTTATTTTCATCTCAGAATGCAAGATTCATTAATGACACAGAAACAAGTTTGCATTTGGTTAATTAGTTGAATGAGGGTCATCCATATCTATTGCCAGTGGCAGACAGCTGGAGCTGTTAAGTCCATGAAAATAAATTCACTCTCAACACCGAAGTATTAATCACTTCAGGAGGGCTAGTTCAGGCCGTGAAAAGAACCACAAAGATGGGACATAGAAAAGTTAGAGAATCTTTGCCCTGCCTCTCATTTGGACAGATAAAAAATGGGGAATTCCCAGCATTTAAAATGTGTAGTCTTCTGGTGTGAAAACAATTCCTTTTCTTTTAAATATCAACATTTAAATATTAACATTATTTCTTCTTTGAGGCTTTTCCATTACTTTACTGCTTCTTATTTCTCCTTAGTATGTCAGTTTTTTAAAAAAAATTAATTCTTAGTTTAAAAAAAGAATAAAAGGAAGTAGATACCACTATTCCCATATTATCTGTTATCTGAAGTAGAAGGTCATCTTCCAGTGCAATGGATGCTGCTTCTATGCGACCATTCTCCACACTAAGGTACCTTGACAGAGCAGTAAAGAGAGACGTATGCACACAAATCCCATTAACAGTTACAAGCTGTGCACATATAGAAACTCCACATGAATCTCTTTGAAAACATACCCCACCGTGCAGAGAGTTCTTATTTGTTCCTTTGGCACATTCCAAGGGTGGTTAAAAGCAGCAGACCAAGCAGTCCAGTTTTTAGTAGAGTTGTGATCAAGAACTGTTACTATACACCTTGCTTTAATGGCCAGGCTCGTTAGATTTAAGGATGAACAGAATGACATAAGTTCACAGACTTTTCAGGTTTAAGCAAGGGTATTGACTGTCTCCACTATTCTTTCCCATGGCAGCTGAACACCAGGCTAGTAAAGCAGTAACAATGAATAGGAAGACAAAACTTTTGTCCCCTATTTGCAGAACACAGCATCTTACAAATGTCCATGTGCGTGATTTTAAACCTATTGCATAACTTTAGCATAAAGTCTGGCTACAAAATATATCCATCTCAGAAAGATGGTAAATTACTTCGGAAAATGAATAATTTTTAGTCTTTTAAGGGAACCAAGAAGGAAGCTAATATTTAGCAAAAACTTATATATATCTCAATAGAAATATCTGTATCTTTCTCCTATAGGGTAAAGATGTGTCAGGTACTGAGTTCTCCTACAAGCATAATTGGTAGAGGAAGCACTATCTTGAATTTTCTACCCAGCTGGTAATCAAATTTTGTTCCCTGAAACACTCAATATGCTTGTTTTGATTCCTGGACAGATGTCTATTTGGGAATGGGAAAAGAAAATAATCAAACATATTTTCTGCAGGACAGCAGAGAAATTAAGTTAGCAGAATTTCCAGAAAACATTACCAGGCAGCCTGCCTAAATATCAGGCATGACACATGCAGCATGAGTACATACCTTAAAATCAACCCTTCCAGCAATTCCACTAAAATACCATTTATAGATAACCCATACCCTTATGAAAATATGAGTCAGATAAGCTTTACACATTTGGAAATGAAAAGAAGAAATTGAGTGGCAATGCTCCATTGTTTCATTTAGGCTATGGGTAATTTTTCTTATTTTTTTTTTTTATTAGATAAAGTAACTTTGGCACATCAAACAGTATGTGGGCACCGATCTCTTATTTAAGTGTCTAATTCTGGATGCTAAATAAGCTAGGCATGTAGATACATTTGGGAATCTAACCTTAGGAGCCAAGTGTTAGACAGTTTCATGACAGAAGCACCTTAAAAAAAAAGTCATCCAAAGTTCAGGTGGTGCCTCCATTTTGAGCTTCAAGATTCCCTAGGTATCTAAACCAGAGCTTCTTAGCAATCCATAAGCTTGATTTCCTAGGCATCTAACTCCTGCCTAAGTTCTGTTATGATCTGTCTTATTGGGAAGGTGCCTAAATACCTGAAGAAACCCAATCGTTTAGGAATGCTCCAAGCCTGCATACTTCATTTCTATACATGTAGTCCAGGCTGGAGGGGGGTGCTTTAATTAAAGCAGCTCTAATTAAAGCACCCTCTGCATCACATGTATTCAGTATCCTGTGCTTCAAAATGGCAGTGGCTGTGTTTAAATAAAGCTTGTTCAATAAGTTTTAGTTAAAGCTCCCCTGCTACCATTTTGAAATGCAGCAATGTTGAACACATGTGACACAGAGGCTGCTGGAGCGTGCTAATTAGCATGCTCTGGCAGACTCGCAGCAGACTTGATTAATTGAGTTTGCTCTGGCTCACGCTAATTAGCATGCATCAGAGCAGAGGTCTGTCACGTGTATAAGTGCCTTTGAGAACATTAACCTTAGGGTGTCCACCTTTCACATAATAACCTAGTGCTTAGAATACTTAACCAGGAAGTGGTAGATCTGGGGTCTAAAACCTCCATCACTGAGGATTTATTTCTGTTCTCAGTGTTGTTTAAGCATTTTACATTTGATATGCATTCTACTTTTGCATGGAGCTGATAAAAAGAGGAAGGGAAACGTCTAAACTCTGTCAACATTTCAGAAAATGAATGGTTTGGGTGATGGTATAGGAAAGTTCCTCTTATATCCAAGCAAATTAGCATATTCCTATTTGGGATTAGGAGTCCTAAATTATTAGTAATAGTTTATTGTTTCTGTGTCTCCAGTGGCATGCATAGTGATTCTCTCTCATTGAGGCTGTTAAAACAGGACAAAGAGCTGTCAAACAAATTAAATGTGAAGTAGAATGTAGTAGAAATAATAAAAAAATTGTAGGTGAAGAAATTCATTGGGAAAACACTATACAATATTGTCACCTTCATTGCTGCTTTCAGCCGTAGTTCAGTATTGATGAATTCAGTTTTAGCAGTAACATAAGACAAGAGAGTAGGAGTATGTGATAGAGAATAGGAAGAGAGGGATGGCCAACATCCCTGACTTACCACAGCACAGGAAACCCCCGGAACCAGTGTGCAGGAGACACTGCAGTGCTTCCAGAGAGATTGGTGGGGAGAATGCTAAAGAGATTACTTCTGGCCCCAGTGAGGAGCACAGAAGTGGCAGCATGCAGCAGGCAGGTCAGGCTGAGCAGTTCCCAGACAGGAAGCAGCTGGCTGCCAAAGCAGAGCAGCCAGCCCAGCCCAAAGAGCACAGTGCTCAGAGGAGCACCAATCACAGAATCCAACATCCTGCAGACACAGGAGCAGCAACCAGTGACTCCCGGCAGATGGTTGGAGATGCCTCAGCTTTCAGGTCAGAGAGATCCTGGGTAGAAGCAGATTGTGTGGAAGACCCAGGTACTGGGACATTACTCACCTCCCAAGGGTTTGTATCAGACCCAGAGGTCAGAGGCCAGTCTGGAACAGGTCCCCATACCCAGAGTCTACACACACCAATAGAGGAAGGGCAACTGGAAGCCCCAGAGTATTTAGACTCTAGGACTAAGGATCAAAGGTCACTGGGGACTAGTCAGACTGTTAAATAGGCCTTGAGCAACAGGACCAGGGCATGTGAAGGCCAAGGCCCAGAGAGACCCCTGTTGGGGAGGAAGACTATTTCTAGGCCAATGAAGTAAGCAAGGAGTGGCTGCAGCCACCGACATATTGACTTTTGGGCTCGTGTAGAGATAGGACTATACTTTGACTGCTGAGCCAGCTGATTAAGCAGCTGTGGACTTTCTAGCTCAGCGGAGAAAATGGTCAAGGCTGAAAGGGGCCAACTAAGCAGGTCCCCTGCCATCATGGCTGCTTAGGGGAGTAGGAATTGCTAGAGTCATCAGGGAGTCTCAACAATATACATCCTCATCAGAAACAGGACATGGTTAGGGTGGGGTAAAAGGGAGGTTTGGAGCCCCGGAAGAATATAGGGTAAAGGATCTAGAAGGTCATCTATGGGGAACTGACACGCAAAAACTACATCAAAGTCATGGCAGGAAAAGAATACAACACCCCATAAGCAGACCATCAGTAGGTCAGCAACCCCTGGGAAGGGATCTTAAGCCATATAACACCTACAGGTGGCACAGAGTAAATGAAACAATTAAGGAACATTGTGGGATATAAGATGTACTTTAAGGACAAACATGAGAATGAGAGAACTAAGCTTTTTATGGCCTTGTCCAAAGTTTGCTGAAGTCAGCAAGAGTCTGTCCATTGACTTCAAAGGGCTTTGGCTCAGGACAGCTATCCGAAGATAAGAGGTCATGTTTTTCAAGTAAGAGATGGCATGAATAACTCAGCTTCTGGTTTTTAGTTTGTCAGTGAATGTTGGTTTAAGGGGACCAATAGGGGGTGTATTCACTTAAATAAGGCACTTCTACTCTGTCAAATGGGGTACTAAAAACAGGGGGCATTTATAGACATGCTCTAGGAGGCGGGACACACATGCACACTTTAATTAGTGCAGCTCCAGGAGCCATGCTAATTAAAAGCACCTGGAGTGTCACGTGTATCGGCGTCTCTGCACTGAAAAATAGTGGTGGGACTTTTTGAACTAAAGCTTATTGAACAAGCTTTAGTTTAAAGTGCCCCACCACCATTTTTCAGCACAGAGACACTGATACATGTGACACTGGAGTCTGCTGGAGCACGATGATTACCACCCTCCAGCAGAGTCTATTAATTGGGTCTGCTCCAACACGCTGCAATTACAGCATGTTGGAGCAACCTCCCTGCATGTGTATAGCAGGCCATAGTGCTGAAGTCTGGAGTAAATCTGGAGTAATTGCATTTTTTCATAGGTGCCAACTCTATAGGTGCTTTGAGTCTCAAGCACCCATGAGCCCCATCAGGCAAGCTGGGATGAATTAACGTGCTGCCTCTTCTGGGCATGCGCAGGGCTTCATATGAGAATGTAAAAAAAAAAAAAAGAAGCACCCACCAGAAAAAAGAGTTGGCACCTATGCGTTCTTTACAGTAACACTGAGCAGATCTACAAAATTTGTCTTTACTTTCTACCATTGTCTCAGTCTGGATGCCTTTATTGCAAATAATTGTTTTGCAAGACTTGTTAGTTAGAAAATCTGTTGCCTTAATCTCCTTCTGGAATCTTATCAGGTACTTAAACTGCCTTGCCAAGAATGAAGAAAAGTCATTGCATATCTTTATATTTGCAATTGATAAATTTCCCAGGGATAATAGATAGTTCAATTACTAATGGTCTTGCTCTAGACATCTTAGTAAGATAATTAAAGCACTCTGACTAATAATCAATTAATTGATTGATCATTGCAACCCATTTTTTCCCTGAAGATTATAATTTAATTTAGATATCTTTAAAAATATCCAGAGCAAAAGTCTTTTGCTTCCCTTACAACCACACATTTTCACGAAAGAAAAGGCTATGTGAAGATTCGATTGCTGATTCGATTCAAAGGAGATTTGGCCCAATTTGGTGGCCAAATGTCAAAATCCAAAATCAAATTGAGAGACCAATAAAAAGGTCTAAATGAATTCAAAGCCTCTAAATGAATTTGGAGAAGATTTGGAAAAGATTCGGAGATTCAGGAAGTCCCCACTTGCTGCTGCAGGGAGCTGGACCTGGGCTCCATGCTGTTAAGTGGGGGGGGGGGCAGGCTGGATATGGGGAGAAGGGACAATGGGGGGACCTCTATCAGGCCCCACCCCCTCCCACTCACTGGCTGCTGGAATGGCTGTCAGGGCCTCTGGGGTCTTGTGGCAAAGCTCGCCCACACAGTGGGGGGCAGCAGGGATCACCCCCCCACACACACACACAGCTGGCAGGAGCTGGTGAGTAGAGGGCTTTTTATCTTTTAAGTGCCAGGACGCTGGGTCCAGGTGGGGCAGCCATTGATGGGGCCAAAGTGATTCAGGACAGTGATTTGAATCACCAAAAATCAAATCACTGCCCCTCTCCAAATCAGACGAATCCAAATCCAAAGCGAATACTAGCTGCTTTGCACAGGCCTAATGAAAGGATGGATTTTCATGTCTTATATTCTAAGTGTTCTGTAAACAGCCATGATTCAGGGTAGGGAGTCACTCATTTAAGTCTATACTATACATATGACAATAAAGAGTTTTTGTTTGTTTGTTTTTTAGGACAAACAATCTACTACTATAGCTGTGGGGAACGTAAAACCTACAGAGGCTTGAAAGACATAGTGGTGTAGTTACCACCAGTTTGTTTCACAGACAAAAATAAATTTAAATTGTATTTTTACTATTGCATTCTGCTATAGCAAAACAATTAACTAGAAGCTAATCATGTACTCTGCTGGTTTGCTGCTTATCATGTTGTAAAATTAAGCATGTACTTGTGTGCCAAAAGAATCTTGTCTTCTACGTCATTAGATGAACTTGGCTACATCCACACCCCTGCCCAAAGAGCCTTGTCTGCAGCATGTACTTAAATATTTTCTCTTTCCAAAAAGAAAAAAAAATCTAATTTAAAATATTTAAAATAACTCAACAATATAAAATAAGTCTGGTGTGTGTGTGTGTGTGTGTGTGTGTGTGTAAGCGCCAAGAATTTAATATATGCTAACATTGAATATATGTTTAACTTCATTCCCATTTAGCAAGCCATTAAAACACTAATAATACATTCTAATGCCTTTTTATGTAATAAATGTAGTCTCATTATACAGATTGCACGCAGGTGTAATATAATGAAATGTGCTGCATTTTCCACAATCCAAGATACTTCAAATTTAAAATAAACCCTCAATCATTAGATTCTATACATGGAAAATTCAAAATTTGTTATAACCTTTTATATATAGAATCTAATTATTGGAGGATCATTTTAAAATTATTCCCCTTAATAGTGCAGCATGGAAAGCAGGAGCAGAGGGGCAAGCAGTGAGGAAAGCAGTGGTGGCAGGGAAGGCAGCGGGAAGGTAATGCCCCTCTCTCCATCAAGTGCCCTCTGCCACCTGCCCTCCCTCCACATGCCCTCCCCAATGCCTGTCCCTGCCTCACTACCTGCCTCCCTCCAGCCACTGCCTGCACCCCCTGCTGTTGCTTACCTTATGTGGTGGCTTGGAGCAAATGGTGGGTCTGTCCCCAGCTCTGTCCTGAGTCTGGATCACAGGCAGGAGGAGCCAGAGCTGGTGCTACAGACACTGCATGTTCTGGGATGGTATTTCAATCCAAGATGAGGCTCTTTTCCCCATGTTGAATAAGGAAAAATATCTTGTCTTGTATTTCAGTAAATAAGGTAATATATCATATATCATATCATATATCATCTCATAATGTGGGTAGGGTAACATGCAATTTTGTATGTATATATCTAAGACTTGGTGGATAACTAATAGGAAAGCTATGACTTGGAATTATATTTTTGTCACATGAGTTATTTGTGTGTTCTTTGTCATCGTAGAAGCTTTGAAATCAGCTTGTTAAAGGTGATATAAAGCTGATGCATGATGATTTGAATAACTAACATACATTGCTGGTAAATTTCATGCTTGTTTGATCTCTATGTCTAAACCTTAAAGCAATGGATTGCTTACATCTGTATTATCCAGTGAGCAAGCTTGCTGCCCTCCATAATTGAATGCCTGTGGCCTCCCAAAATAGAACAAACATTTCTATGCTAATATTTCTCTAACTATCAGCAAACTAATGCTATCTGGGTTCAAGGAGAGTGACTCTTTACCCTGGGAGTTTGGTTCAAAGAATGCAGAATCAAACTGATTTCCAGACAAACTGAAATGACTTTCTAATAATAGAAATTAATTATAAATGAGAAAGTCTCCCAAGGCTGAGCTCACACACTTTAAATGAACAGAAGAAAAAAGAAAAAAGGGGAAAAGAAATATAAAGACCTTGAAAATAGTAACCTTAATCTCCCTGTTAACATCACATAACTGATCTTAGGGTATGTAGTTGTGCTTTCATGAAGTTCATGCATGTCATTCTTGGTCGAATAAAGACTTAAGAATTCACTTAGCTGGAAGTTAAGATCTGAAGATCTTTAGGAGGACTACTTACGTTTTAAGATGAATACAGGCTTTTATGTTTTCCTGGATCAGGGCCTAATTACTAATGTTAAGTTACTAATCAATAATTGTCAGAAAAAATTAAAATAATAGCTAGCTCCCCGTTGCCTAATCTGGTGCAACACAGAGTTCATAAATATTTGTTCTATTTTAAACCTATTTAAGGTTTCACAGTATTCACATTTATTAAAGAACATCAATGATTGCAGGCTAGATATTTTTGGAGAATGACTGTTGGCTTACAGAATTCTGTACTCTCATGCAAAATAAGGTTATTTAAACATGATCAGGATTATATTATTCACTATTTGTTCTTCATTATTCTCCTAATTAAAGGATTTTGATGACCCCATTGAACAATATTTATGAAGAGAAGCAAACATCTTAATTGAAAAATATTTTACATTTATATAGGATTGGTTTGTAAGTGATGCAAAAACAGTTTGGCTCAATTCCAAGCATGTATATATGCAGAAGCATGTTGTGTTATGTCCCTTATATAACTTTTCTGTGAATAAATCAGTTTTTTCACTACATTTCTCTGCTTGGCATTTTTCATTGTTACTATATTCCCTTTCAAAAATATGGGAGGGAATGTGCAATTTCAAATGCCAACTTGCCAGTCATTCAAGAGATTATTTCTAAACTCTAGCAGGAGGTTACTGGATAGATAATATAGAATCCCCATATATTTGTACGCTAGGGGTATAAATAAGTGTTCACAGGACTTGGCTCAGTTTTAGGTAGCTGCTTTAGGCCCCCATTTCAGGCCACCTAAACCTGAATTGGGAATGATTCATGTAAGTGTTTGCTGCTAAGTTCTGGGGGAGAGGCTGGCAGGTCTTTGAGGTGGTGGTAGCTGAGAAGGTCCAGGTGGGGTTGGTGTGTCTGCAGCAGGGGCTGGTCAGAGTGTTATAAATAATCCACTCAATGTTAGCAGGGTAAAAACAGCACAGCCCCAGAGCTGTGGAGAGTCACTGGAGTTTCCCAGCCCTGGGGCTGTTCTGTGAATGCATGCAGACATTAAGTAGGTAACATTAAGGCTCACTACTTCAGATTAATCTCTTGACAATCTAAAATTAACTTATCTTGGTTGAGAACTAACTTTAGATCAGGTGCACCATTTTTAAGTGACTTAAGCTCTGTGAATGCTTGCATTTAAATCTTGTATGTACCTAAGCTAACATCAGTTTTGTTTGAAACATATATCATATCTACTTTCTGTAGTAAACATGATGTAAAGATTTTTTTTTCTTCTGAACATAACAAACAACAGAAGTTCAAATCAGTAAAGTTTATTTCTAGATCTGCTATTCCTGTCCTGAGGAAATTTCCAAAATTTCAAAATTATTATTCCACTGCAAGTAAAAACCAAAAGTTGAAGTATTGAAAAATGTCTTTCAAACTGAAAAATATAACAAGAACAACAACCTTCACTCCCCGCATCCCCTCCACCCCTCAGTTTGCCATAATCAATATATTTTGTTTTGATAATCTCAAGGCATTTCACTATTTCCCTTTGATTTTGCATTTTATTTATTTTATTTTTTTATTGTTAGCTCTCAAATTTCTCAATAAAGCATGATCTGGGCATTTTGCCAAGGTTGCTACATCTTTAAAATTGTGCTAGTTATATTTAGCACCATATCAAAGCAAGGTGTTACTTTGGTGTCTCAACTGATTTTATGATGATGAGTAACAAGGGACTGGACTCAAAGATCTCTCTGGTTCCTTCCAATCATATGTTCCTAGGTAACAGTGATATTTAAATATCGATGTTCCCTGTTGGATGGAAATTACATTATTTTTCCAATAGTTCAATTATAAATACTTTGCTTAGATGCACAGCATTTATTAAAAGAACTGTTGTAGTGTTCAAGTTAAATTAGGGCTTTCCAGAAAAATAAGACTGCATAAAAATGTGAGTCTGTTCTCCCCATATTTGCTAAGAAAAGATGACTTTTAAAACAAACTGAAATTATTAGAGAGGATTTAGCCAACACAGGTTTAAACCAAAATGGGAAATATTGGCAAAAATCTAAAGGACCTTTAAACTGAAAAGACAAGAAATTAATGAATAACTATGAATAACAGGCTTAGCCCAAAATTTTAGCCACATTTTTGTAGATAAGAAAAAACAATAAATTATTCATGTAAGTCAGGCCTTTCCAACTTCTAAATGGCCAGGGCTACAGACCCCATAAACTACACTAGTAGGGACTATATGCCCAGTAAGCCACACTAGTTGGGAGTCATGGACACCTTGGCCACATGCTGCATGGATGTCCCCATTGCACCAAACGCCTGGAAACCCCTACCCCACACTGTAGCATGTACCCATGCAAGCACCCTCTCTCAGCACTGCAGTGCCACTATATGGATGCTCCCCAACCTCACCACTGTAACACACAGCTGTACAGTTGTCCTACCATGGCAGTGTGCACGGCCATCCTGCACTGCATGGCTCTGGTCTCACCCTTAGCATCCCAGGCAATTCCTCATTATTCCCTAGGGCTGGTACAGACATGGAAGCTGGAGGGAGGGTGGGGAGTCTGAAGCGATAGAAGGAAACGGAGTTGGGCAGGAGCCTGAGTGGGCCTCCAACTTTAGCCATTGTGGGCCACATGTGGCCCAGGGGCTCCAGTTGGACAGCCCTGATGTATTGGTTGACTTTGTTGGTTGTGAATTAATTCCACTCTACTGGCTGAACTTCCTAATGAATTTAATTACAGGAGACTCCAGTTGACTTATAGGTCTTGTAACATATGTATATAACTGCCAGGATCATTAATGAAAGTTACTCACAATCTCTCAGAGGAAAGTATACACCTCAGCAATTATGTGTGGTTCTCTTACAGTACAATGCAAAAGTAATTATCATGAAACCAGCATTTTGTACATCAATATACTGTATTGGCTTCATGCATTAGCTTTTGACTTCTTGAAACTTGTACTTGGTTCTCTCATGAAATAAGTCTTAGGACTAAAGCTAGTTTTGTATTAGTTCATGAAAAGAAAATTTAATATGTGCTTATCTCCTCCATAGAATCTACTCAGGAGAGACTTATAATTACCCTAGAGAAGGCATGGCTATAACTCAGGTTACATGGCTGTACAATCCCTGGGTCTGACTACTCTTATGTTTGCAGGCAAGGTTCTTTGAGTAGATGTGATATCTTTTATTAGACCAATTGAGTATTGGGAAAAAAATCTTGACAAGCTTTCAGGTGCAGTCACCCTTCTTCGGGCATAGGGAGTCTCTGTTCTATACTCTTATGTTTATACTTTCTGATTTATTCTCTTTCATACTTTCTGTTTATTCTGTTTTATACTCATATGCTTTATACTTTCATGATCACTAAAATGTATACATTAGAGAGGAAACTTAAATTCATAGGAGGCTTGTATAAGTTGGTCCCCTGAAATTTCAATAGTGGTCTAGTCCTTGAAACCATGACCTTGCAGAGGAAAAAGAAAAAATACCTAAGGGAATAAAATTGCCTCTGTACCAGAGATAGGATTTGATATCCAGCAGGACTCTGAACTTAAGATGCTGGTTCTTCTTTGCTGTAAAATAGTTCTAATTCATAGGACTTTGACAGTGACAGAGTTCCAAACCTGGCAGAAACTTTTCAGGATTTCAGCATTTTCCCAGGATAAAATGTGAAAGGCCATCAAGCTGGATGTTTTCAAAGATATTCAGCCCTGTTATCTGATCACACATGATTAATGTGTTTCCCCTTAATACATTTGCTAGCACTTTTAGACTATTCTTATTGTAAACAGCTAACTTCTCCTTGTACTTGTCCCATTCTATTCTTTATATATTGTCTTGAATTCCAAAGTTACACTTTTCCTCTCCCAGTATTTTGAGCATGTTACCTTTCTACTGACTTTTGATTTTTCTCCTGTGTCCTTGTTGGAATATGTAACTCCTGATTATGGCCTAAATTTACTTCTTTCTTCAATTTGTCCTCAAAGTTTTTCTATTTTTCACTATTGTAATTCCTGTTTTTTTTTCTTTCTTTTTTTTTTCAGTTTTGCAGTAGACTCTTGCAGTCAGTAAAAGTTAAGACATGTCCACACACCAAACTTACTGTGCCAGAAATGGTGCCCTCAAACACATTTTATTGTCCATACAGGCAATTTCCTGAACCAGACAGCTGTGTATCCATGCTCTCACAGTTTGCCTTGTTTGCCAAGAGCTGGTGCCAGTTAGTACACCCATAAGCCAAATAGCTGTGCACAGCCTGTGAGAATACAGCTAGACTGATTCTGGTTCAGAAGACAACTTGTTTGGAGCAGTGTGGTGTGTGTAATGATGCTGCTAGCCAGCATGGTAAGTCTGCAGTGTAGACATTGCTTAAGAGTGGGGAAACACCAAGTACCATTAGTTTTCATGTATAGTCCCCTGACAGCAAGTAAAACTCTGAAAGTTTGTGTGTGTAACTTTAAGTATTTTCTCAAAGAAACCACTCATGCCTAAAGTTCAATAGATGTTTACTAGATTGGGATGTTTTGGCACATTTTGAATATAATTATGAAAAATTATTTGGCACACCTATAGAGATCTTTAAAACACATCAATCCTATGCCTGAACAAGTTTTGCTTGAGAAGGTTTCTGTTTGGGTCCAGAAAGCGAAATCCCTGCTTTGAACAAAAGCTCCATACAGAAAAATTCTAAAATGTTATCACTAACTTACAAGAGCATCAATAGATACATCCATGCTAGATAGTGATCATGTACATGTGCAAATTTAATCCTGCTTATTTCATTTGCAACAGGAGCTCTGTATGTAGCCTGATCATGTCAAATATGAAAATGTGTGCTTCTGCAATGGTATGCACTCTTAATTATAATCTGTTCATAAGCAAATTAATTACCTTGAAAATTTAGCCAAATAAAATAAGTTAACCAGTCATAAATGACAAAACAAAGTAATGAACTGGGTCTGAAATAAAAAGAGAGGAAAAATATTGAGTTTGCCTAATGGCACTTTACTTAATTGCGAGAAAGCAAATCTGTGACTGTTTCTTCATGATATATATAGTCAGGATATACTATAACTGACTAGTGTCAGAAAATGTGTGTCCTTACTGAATGCTTCAACTCAAGATGTTAATGTTGGATGCAACCATTTTTTTATAATACTTGTGCAAAACAAAACAAAAAAGCATTGTCATTGTATGCAAGTTAATATTTTTGTCCCCTTCTGGTAATATGTGGTTCCATTAAATATACATGATATGTTCAATTATGTGATAATTTATTTACAGAAGTAAAAGGCAGAAACATAAAAGGGAATGTTTGTTGAAATTAAAGAGGCCGCAAATGTAAAATGGAAATAAACCTTTTTCTACACAGCAAGTAATTAACAAGGAGAACTCACTGCTGCTGGGTCATATTGAGATAAACAGATTCGTTTCTGGAAAGGATTTAATATTTGTATAAATAAGAAAAGCATCTGCATTGACGTTAGCTAAAACAATAACTAATCAAATTTTTGTCCTGTAATTTACTAGTTGCACAGTGGGTGCATTTACAGGAAACACTTTACTATGCAGTAGCATAGTCTACTAAGCAGTAAATGTGCATGTCTACATGAGCACATGCTTACTACAAAGTAAAAATCAGTACTTACAAGTAAATTTGCTACCTGCAAACACTAGTAGCAACTTTACTCATGAGTAATTACTGCACAGTAACACATGTCTAAACACCAACCAAGAGCAAAGTTGTTCCCGGTCAGCCTCACCACTAGGGGGACAGCCTCAAGCTAGCCACAAGGCCCTGGGGCTGGAAGCCTCTCCTGCCTCAGGGCTGGGCTGGATCTATTCTTGCCCCAGCCCTAGGACCTTAAAAGCCTGCAGGTACAGTGATCCCTGGGGCACATGCAGGCAGCATGAGGACACATCAGGCCACTGTGTCCCCCTGCACAGGCCAGCTGTGCCAGCCTGCCTGCACTCCAGCACTGTGCAGTGCCATTTGGCTGCCAGGGCCAAGCAAAACAGGCCTGCATGCTTCTGCAGGCTTTTGCCACACCTGTCAGCACCCAGGCCCAGCTGGAGACAGCTCCTGACCACCGGGGTGAGCTCCAGCTGCCCGCAGCTAAACACCAGCAGCTTTCCTAGAGCCTGCAAGTGCTTCATGGGTTTGCCTCACCATTCGGCTCCCAGTCCTGTGCCATGCCTCTACATTGGGTGCTACAGGCATCTGACCAGGCCCAGCAGCACAGGGATAGCCATGTGGAGGCCCAGAAAGCCAATGTGGGACCCCTGATGGCCTCATTGTTGCCCATGACACACCCTGCCACCTGATGCCAGCCGGTTGTAGGAGACTGAAGACCTCATGGCACTATGGGGTGATGCGGAAGTACAGTGGCAGTTCACACAGGGTGGGTAATCCAACACCTACATCTATGAGGGGCTGTCAGGCCAGATGGAAGTGGAAGCATGGACACAAGCAGTCAGCATGGCAGTGCCACATAAAGGTCAAAGCCTTGAGGTACAGTGGATCACCACTACCAACCACAATCTTTGTTTGGTGAGTGCCCACAAGTCCATGCCCTTTATGTGGCAGCTGAGATCCTTGTGCCCCAGGACCCGGGCTTCAACTGTGCTGTGTATGGCAGGATGGGCAGCCTGCCTGAGCACAGTGATGTGTCACCATGGGAGGTTCCCTTGGGGTGCCAGCAGTCTGCCTTGCCAAGCTTCCTTCCCCATAGCCTCCACTAGCATCTCAGGGAACCCAAGCTAGCACCTGCCCTGACAGGCCCTCAGTCTCAGACTCAGCTATAAGGCACAACCGGCCATGTCACTGCTAGTCACTAGAATCACTAGCTCCTTCCCAGGGTGGCCTCTGCCCTGGTGCCCACATGCCACTCCCTGCCACCTGACAAGTCTGTCAGGAATGTCATGCTATCACTGCCAGCCAGGACCCACTGGAGCCACCAGGCACACCAGCCCTGCCCACTGTGAGGAGGGCCCTCCCTGCCCCAACCCTTACCTGTAGCCCTGGCCACTCCCACCCTGCCTCAGTCAGCTGTACTCCCTTGGCCCCTGGATTCCCCTGCACAGAACACAGGGAAGCTGGAGACCTCCCAGCAAAACCTTACTGAGCAGCCTGTGCCCCCACAGGTAGGTGGGCACAGGCCTTTCACACACTGAGGAACACATTGATGCTGGCAGTGATGCCCTTGACTGCAGGGGCAGAGATGTGTAGCACAGCCACAGATAGCCCTCCAGGTGGTGATGGAGGTTGTGGGGCACCCCAGGCTTTCTCACTGCACCATTGAAGTTCAGGGTCCCATGCCAGGTGCACAGGATTTCTTGGATTAACATGGTGATCAGCAGCAATAGTTTGTAGTGGGTAGGGCAACTCATGGTCCATGAAAATAGCTCCTTGTGCAGCTCTAAGGACATGTGCAGCAGGAGCATCTCTATACCTGTTGTAGGGGGAGGGACTGGCCCTGCAATTCCTCCCCAGAAAAGCCCCTTGTGGGGAGGGGGAGGGCACAGGCAGCTCCTCATCCCAGGCATCTGGGAGCCCTGCTATGGACGTGGTGGCGGCATAGGAGAGTGGCTGGCCTGCAGGAGGAGAAAAGGGGGCATCAGGTTCTGGAGCCATGGCAGCAAGTGCTGCCAGAAGCCTGACCTGTCCTAGCCTGGGAATGGGGCCAGTGGAGGCAGGCTCCTCACAGCAAGCACCTAACAGCCCACTGGCCCCAGGAGAACATGTAGAGATGGGAGGCTTGTGTGGTGGCTGCCTGGGCCTAGGCCTGCCTGCCCACTTACCTTGGTCCCTGGGCACCAATCTATACCTGACCCCCAATCTGAGGTTGGGCAGCACAAGAGTACAGAGCATCTTATCTGAAAAATATTGCAAACTCTCACAAAAAGCTTCTTTCTCATGTCTTCACAGGAGATACAAACCCTTCACAACACGAGCAGAGGCAGCAGAGTTGCCAGCTCCAGTACTTGAGGAGGGTGACCAGCAACCCCACATAAGAAGAGACAAAGAGTGGTCATTGTGGGAGACTCCCTCTTGAGGGGGACAAAGGGACCAATCTGCTGCCCTGGCCCCTTAGCTTATGAGGTCTGGTGCCTCCCAGGGACCCATATCCAGGATGTAGCTGAGAGGATCCCTAAACTTGTTCAACCCTCTGACCACTACCGCTCCTCATCCATGTGGGCACAAATGACACAGCTTGGAGCAATCCCAGCCAGGTCATGAGTAACTACAGGGTTCTGGGGGCTGGGCTCAGAAGGTTGGGAGGACAGATGGTTTTCTCCTCCTTCCTCCCAGTTACAGATCATGGATACAGGAGGGAGAGATGTATCGATGAAATAAACAGAATACTGAGGCATTGGTATCACCATGAAGGCTTCGGCTTCTTCAATCACAGTCCACATCTCAGAGACAGAAGCAATGGTCTGTTGGGAAGAGACAGCCTCCACCTCACTCCAACAGGAAATAAGCCTTTTTTGACCAGATTTGCCAAACTGCTTGACAGAGCTTTAAACTGAGATCTCTGAGGGATGGGCGGACAACCATCAGAGCAAGCCCAGGAAGTGACAAACACATAAGCAGGAGGTCAGGAAATACAATCAAACTTGCTCTAACCCCAGCCCAAGGACAGGACTCTCCTAAAAGCACAAAGAAGCCTACTGTTTCTGATGGCAGGCTTAGCTGCCTGTACACAAATGCCAGGAGCATGAGGAACAAACAGGAGGAACTGACCCTTCTGCCAAGCAATAACAAATGATCTCATAGGGATAACAGAGACCTGGTGGGACTCCACATGCAACGGGACCACAGGTATAGATGGGTATACCTTGTACAGGAGGGATCATGTTGGGAGGGAGAGCGGGGGGGTAGCTTTTTATGTCAAAGAGCAGTACATTTCCCTACTAGCTGACACTGGCACCCAAGGAGGGAGACTCAGAACCCTCTGGGTTAGAATATGAGGAAAACATGGTGAAGGGTATATTACTGTAGAAGTCTATTACAGACCACTTAGCCAGGAGGAAGAGCTTGACCACGAATTCTCTAGGGAACTAACAGAAGCTGCATGCTGTCAGTGCATGGCTGTCATGGGTGATTTCAACCAGCCTGACATCTCATGGGAAGAGTGTTCAGCTAAATTTGATTGGTCACGCAACTTCCTCACCTGCATTGATGATCTCTATCTGACTCAAGAAGTCCACGGACCAACAAGGGGTGAGGCACTACCAGATCTGGTTCTAGTCAAAGGGGTGATCTATGAGTGACCTGAGGATTGAGGTGAAGCTTGGTGACAGTGATCATGAATTAATCACTTTCTCTGTCCATCACAAAGCTGGCAAATCAGGAAGCAATGGTCAAGTCCTCAACATTAGGAAAGCTGACTTTCATAAGCTCAGGAGGTTGGTCATCAAGGCCCTGAAAGATCATGAGCTGACAGGAAAGAGATTCCAAGATGAGTGGTCAGTCCTTAAGGACATGATACTAGAAGCACAAGGGAAGTCTATTCCGGCCTGTAGGAAAGGTAGTAAAAGGGGTGGGAGACTCCCTTGGCTTAATTGGGAACTCATGTACCTCCTGAATCTTAAAAGAGAAGCCTATAAGGGTTGGTAAATGGGAAACACCTCTAAGGAGGACTATGGATCACTGGCCCACACCAGTAGGGAGTGAACCAGAAAAGCCAAAGCTGACACCAAGCTCCAAATGGCTACAGGAACCAAGGACAATAAAAAGTCCTTCTTCAGATACATGGGAAATCTAAGAAGAAATATGGGCAACATTGGGCCCCTGCTAAACCAAATAGGGTAGCTGACACCCATGGGAAAAGCTAATCTTCTTAATGATTACTTTGTGTTGGTTTTTCACCAGCCCAAGGGGATCACTTTTAGCACTCTTGGGTGCATTTCATCAGGGCCCACTGACTTATGGATGTCCAGCTTCTCAAGTTTTTCCCTCACAAAGTCTTTGCCAAATGCTTCACAGGCTCACAAAGTGGGTGGATCAAAACCTGATGACTTTCAACATAGAGAAATGTAAGATGCTCCACCTTGGGAGAAATAAGCCACAACATACTTATAGGCTCGGCAGTGATAGAATCACTAGCACTATGACCAAAAGAGACTTGGGTGTCATGATTAACCACCCGATGAGCATGAGCCAGCAATGTGATGCTGCAGCTGGCAAAGCAAATAAAATCCTGGCTTGCATTTACCGATGCATCTTAAGCAAGACCCAAGATGTCATCCCTCCGCTTTATTCAGCCTTGGTGAGGCCACAGCTAGAGTACTGCAGTTCTGGGCTCCACACTTTAAGAAGGATGTGGAGAAGCTTGTGAGAGTCCAGAGGAGAGCCACACATGTGATCAGAGGTCAAGAGGGCAGGCCTTATGAGGAGAGGCTGAGAGGCCAGAGGCTCAAGTCCTGCCCAGTGGCACCAAGGGCCCTTTGCAAGGCAACAGGTATTCTGTACATTGTACGCTGCTAGGAGCAGCAAATCTGCTGCCATGGCCCTGCATGTGTAGATGCCTGCCCTGTAACATTTACTCACAAGTAGCTTACTTGCAAGTAAACTGATCCTAGATCAAATGCAAGTGTAGACGCAGTCAGTGGCCACATCTACACTACTCAGTAACTCATTACTACTGCACAGTAGCATTTCTGGGAGAACCATGATGTGATGCTACTGCACAGTAATAATGAGCTGCTGTGCAGTAAGCATCATTAGGCAACTGTGCTGGGATGCTACTTCATAGGAGCACTGGTTACTGCACAGTCATTTAGTTCTTGGTTATGCGAGCACTAAATGACTGCACAGTAACAACTGCACAGTGAGCAGCTCACATCGACGTATGTCTAGTTACAGGCCATGTTACTCACTCTCAAAATACAGATATGGGAGGGCACAACTACACATGCAATTAATGTGACTGAATATATCCTGGCTCAATTTGAGCTGCTTAAATGAATCCTGATGTCACTGTCTATACATGAGTTTAAGTGCCGTAATTTACTGCAGCATAAGACAGCACCCGTGTCTGACATGACTATCCTACCCTGGAGTAAATTAATTGTGGCGCATATGTAGATGATTATACTTCAATGCAGATTAAATTAGTCTAATGCTTAGTAAAGCACACCTGTAGATGCACCTTCTGGTATGTGAAAGTGCTAATCTCTGCTCATATCCTTTAAGAAATTCATTTATACTTTATAGAATTCATTGACACTTCATTAAGGAACATTAGTATTTAAGGGCTAATAATGTATTTGAACAAGACACAAAATGAAGACAGTCTCTCTCCTTCAGACCTACATGCATGGAAAACATCTTTACAAATGACAGACACATTACAAATCTTGAAATGTGCAAAAAAGAAAGTTTTTTTAACTTAAATATTGTAGAAGTAGAAGAACAAGTCTTTTCAATGTAAGCTTTCTCTGAAGCAGTTGGTACATATAAGAACTGGGAGGATTAAACTAAAATACATGAACCGTTCTTCTTCACAAGATAAAGTCTCTGATCCCCTGGAGTGAGCTAAGAGGTAGGACAGCCCAAACTATGAGAGAGAGACACCTAGTAAAGTACCAAAAATCCCATCTTTTCCTTCCAAAAATCTGAAGGTATATATCCTGTCTTCCCAGTGCTCTGGACTCAGCTACATCTGGATTACATGGTCCAGTGTCTACCCACTTTTTAAATTTTAATCGAGGAAGGAAAAGTCAAGAAATAATTCCCTGGTGGTTTGTTCTGAAATGATATTTCACATACCTACAAGAGGTGGTCTGTATCACTGCTTTTGTTAATAGCAAATGATAGATGATTTTATGCAACTTGCAAAATTAACAATGTTTGGGCCAAAATGGATCAAAATATTCATTTGAGCTAGAAGGAATTTTGCACTACTACATATAAGGACATTACCCTAAGTGGTATGTTTTTCCTCCAGCTTAAATGACCCTCTGATCTCTCTATTTTCTATCCAATACAAAATAGATAGAAGCCCTACCCAATGGTGATATACAGTATTTACCTGAATGGAAGATGACCCCAATTTAAGAAGTCCCTACAATAATTAGGTTCTATACATGGAAAACTATAAATGTGTTATAATTTTCCATGCATAGAATGTAATTATTGGAGAGTCCTCTTAAATTAATTCCCCCACTGCTGCACCAGGGCAAGTGGTGGCAGGGGTGAGGGGACAAGTATGGAGGTAAATGGCAGGGGAAATGCATGGGGGTAGGAAGTGGGAGAATCAAGTAGTATGAACCCCAACCCCACCCCTAATCTCCTAACCTTGCCACTGATACCTGTCTCCTTCACCCCTTGTGTTACCTGTCAGCTCTGTGATCTCGGGGAACACTGGCACAGTACACAGCCTGTCTGACTCACAAAGAACTCTCCCCCTTGCCACATCTGCCTGAACAAGAACTGATTAGAGGAAGGACCTACAAAAGACAAGGAAGATGCAGTGGGAGATGCACCTAAACCCCTGTAGACAAAGTTGATAGGAGTGAAGCAACTCCCCTGGTCTCATTTGCATCAGAGATGGAACTGGATGACAACTCATTTAAGTGGGAAATGGGACAGGCATGCACCTTCATTAGCATTCAAGATGGAGAACAAAGATTTGAAGGCAAGGACCGCACTGAATTCTGGGATGAGAAAAGCAGGGGAGCACTGCATGATGGGGAATCCTTGCTCCAAATGCTAATTAACCCACATCTACACTCACCCAGCTCAGCATTTATCAGACCAATTCTAGTTATGACTCCTCTATTGGTATCCAAAACACTGAATCTGCCTGTCTGTATTGTGAGCTCCCTCAGGTTAATGCCACCCATAGCCAGGAGTGATCAGTTCCTATTATCCACCATATTAGCCATCATTTACCTGTAAACAAACCTAGTGTTTCCCCTTGAGCCATTGTTAGTTCTCTACAAACCCCCTACCCAAAGCTCAAGTTCTGTATTGGTGCTTGGATCCAAAAAAAAGCTGCACCAATTTCACTCCTTTTCTGCCTGGAATTCCCTCCATTGATCATGCTGAGGGCTCTGCCTGTCTGCAAACTCCAGCAAACACCTGGGAACTTCAACTGGTTCAAGCTTTGCTGAGTGGTGAGACCCCAACTCTGTCTCTGTCCCTCTCTCTCTGTCTCTCTGACTCCAGGAACCTGACTTTTATTCTCTTATTCTAGGCACATATTTCTAAACCTGACTTGCTTTCTCACTCCAGGAACAGCTTTCTATACCAGACTTTTGCTGATCACTCTCTCTCTCTCTCTAACTCCAGGAACTTGACTTTTATTTTCCTACTCCAGGCACAGCTTTTTAAACCTGACTTTTGCTAATCAAACACGAACTAGACTTCCCCAAAAACCTAATTGAAACTATGTAATATTGTAACTGTTTATTTGCCTCTCTTGTATGGCTATTACTACTGGTATCATCGTAAGTCCATATACCTGGCAATAAATAACTTTTATGGTCAAGCTGGTTGCTATACTCTCTCTCTGAACCTCACTTACTCTTTCTTCCCCTTGTCCTCCCCATTTGCTCTGCAGTAACTCTTCTTTTACCTGAGCCAAAGATCCCTGTAATGCCCAATACTACAGTGGGGTCTGCTCATCAAGGGGGTTACTACTAGGACCATTGTGACAAGAGATTATGATGTGCTGAGTTTTGAGGTGCATAAGGGTATCAGCTGAAAGTGCTGATCGGACCCAGCCTGCTCAGTCATGCTCCGTTAGCAT